>NC_061114.1:62154540-62353309 GCF_002878395.1 Capsicum annuum
TTGTACCTATGAAGTCGAGAAAGATATCAACTAAGGGATGTCGTACCGTATGAAGACGTAGAAGAAAATTTTGAAATGTTGTTCCTTAGATGTTAACTAGAGGATGTCGTACCCTATGAAGATGAAGAAGAAAATTAAGAACTGGTATTTTCTAAAATTTCAACTAGGGAATGTCATACCCTAGGAAGATGAAAAAGATGTCAACTAGGGGATGTCGTACCCTATGAAGACAAAAAAAATGTCAACTAAGATTTTGTACCTTATGAAGAGGAAGAAGATGTCAACTAGGGGATGTTGCACCCAATGAAGATGAAGAAGATTTTAATTAGGGGATGTCGTACCTTATGAAGCCAAAGAAGATGTCAACTTGGAGATGTCGTATCTTATGAAGACAAAGAATATGTCAACTAAGGGATGTCTTACCCTATGAAAACGAAGAAGAAAATAGTAAATTATTACCTAAGATATAAACTAGGGAATGTCGTACCCTATGAAGATGAAGAAGATATCAACTAAGGGATATCGTGCCCTACGAAAATGAAGAAGATATCAACTAGGGGATGTCGTATTCTATGAAGACGAATAAGATGTCAACTAGGGGAATTCGTACCCTATGTAGACGAAGAAAATTTCAACTAGGGGATATCATACCCTATGAAGATTAAGAAAATGTCAACTAGGGGATGTCATACCCTATGAAGACAAAGAAGATGTCAACCATGGGATGTCGTACCCTATAAAGGCGAAGAAGAAAATTGAAAATTATTTCCTAAGATGTCAACTTAGGGATGTCGTACCCTATGAAGACCAAGAACATGTCAACTAAGGGATGTCGTACCCTAAGAAGACGAAGAAAATGTCAACTAGGGGATGTTGCACCTTATGAAGATGAAGAAGATGTCAACTAGGGGATTATATACCCCATAAAGATGAAGATGATGTCAACTAGGTATGTCGTACCCTATGAAGACAAAGAAGATGTCAACTAGGGGATGTCGTACCCTATGAAGACGAGAAAAATGCCAACTAGAAGATATAGTACCCTTTGAAGACAAAGAAAATTTAATTAGGGAATTTCGTACCCTATGAAGATGAAGAAGATGTCAACTAGAGGATGTCATACCCAATGAAGATGAAGAAGATTTCAACTAGGGGATGTCGTACCCTATAAATATAAAGATATCAACTAGGGGATATCGTACCCTATAAAGACGAACAAAATGTCAACTAGGGGATGTCGTACCCGGTGAAGATGATGAAGATGTCAACTAGGGGATGTAGTACCCTATGAAGACGAATAAGATGTCAACTAGGGGATTTCGTACCCTATGAAGATGAAGAAGATGTCAACTTGGGTATGTCATACCCTATGAAGATAAAGAAAATGTCAACTAGGGGATGTCGTACACAATGAAGACGAAGAACATGTCAACTAGGGAATGTCGTACCCTATGATGGCAAATAAGAGAATAGTAAATTATTTCCTAAGATGTCAACTTGGGGATGTCGTACCTTATGAAGACCAAGAAGATGTCAACTAGCGGATAGCGTACCCTATGAAGATGAAGAAAATATCAACTTGGGGATGTCGTACCCTATGAAGACGAATAAGATGTCAACTAGGGGATTATATACCCCTTAAAGATATATCAACTAGGGGATGTCGTACCCTATAAAGACGAAGAAAATGTCAACTAGGGGATCTCACACCCTATGAAGGCGAAGAAGATGTCAACTAGGGGATGTCGTACCCTACGAAGACGAAGAAGATGTTAACTAGGGGATGTCATACCTTATAAAGAAGAAGAAGATTTCAACTTGGGGATGTCGTATCCTATGAGGAAAAGAAGATGTTTTCAACTAGGGGATGTCGTACCCTATGAAGATGAAGAATAAGATAGGAAATTATTTCCTAAGATGTCAAATAGGGAATGTCGTACCTATGAAGACCAAGAAAATATCAACTAGGGGATGTCATGCCCAATGAAGATGAAGTAGATATCAACTAGGTGATGTCATACCCAATGAAAACGAATAGTATATCAACTAGGGGATTTCGTACCCTATGAAGACGAAGAAGATGTCAACTAGGAGATGCCATACCCTATAAAGATGAAGAAAATGTCAACTAGGGGATGTCGTCCCCTATGAAGATGAAGATCATGTCAACTAGGGAATATCGTACACTATGAAGTCAAAGAAGAGAATAGTAAATTATTTCCTAAGATGTCAAGTAGGGGATGTCGTACCCTATGAAGACTAAAAAGATGTCAAGTAGGGGATGTCGTACCCTATGAAGACAAGGAAAATGTCAACTAGGGGATGTCGTACCCTAAAGACGAAGAAGATGTCAACTATGGGATTATATATCCCATGAAGACGAAGAAGATATCAACTAGGGGATGTCGTACCCTATGAAGATGAAAAAGGTGTCAACTAGGGGATCTCATACCCTATGAAGACGAAGAAGATACTGGAAGATTTCGTACCCTATGAAGATGATGAAGATGTTAATTAGGGGATTTCGTACCCAATAAAGATGAAGAAGATTTCAACTGGAGCATGTCGTACCCAATGAAGATGAAGAAGATGTCAACTTGGGGATTTCATACCCTATAAAGACAAAGAAGATGTCAACTTGGGGATGTCGTACCCTATGAAGATGAAGAAGAAAATAGGAAATTATTTATAAGATGTCAACTAGGGGATGTCGTATCCTATGATGATGAAGAATATGCCAACTATGGGATGTCGTACCCTCTGAAGACAAAGAAGATATCAACAAGGGGTATCGTACCCTATGAAGACGAAGAAGATGTCAACATGGGGATGTTGTACTATGAAGACGAGGAAGATGTCAACTAAGGAATGTCGTACCCTATGAAGATGAAGAAGAAAATTAGGAAATGTTGTTCCTAAGATTTCAACTAGGGGATGTCGTGCACTATAAAGACGAAGAAGTAAATTAAGACTGGTGTTTCCTAAAATGACAACTAGTGAATGTCATACCCAATAAAGACGGAGATGATGTAAACTAGGGAATATCGTACCCTATGAAGACAAAGAAGATGTCAACAAGGGGATTTCATACCATATGAAGACGAAGAAGATGTCAACTGGAGAATGTCGTATCCTATGAGGATGAAGAAGATGTCAACTAGGGGATGTCGTACCCTATGAAGATGAATAAGATGTCAACTAGGGGATGTCGTACCCTATGAAGATGAACAAAATGACAACTAGGGGATTTTTTACCCTATGAAAATGAAAAAGATGTCAACTAGGCAATTTCCTACCCTATGAAGATGAAGAAGATGGCAACTAGGGGATGTCAGATCCTATAAAGATTAAGATGTCAACTACGGGATGTCATACCCTATAAGATGAATAAGATGTCAACTGGGGGATTTCGTACCCTATGAAAACGAAGAAGATATCAATTAGGAGATGTCATACCCTATGAAGATGAAGAAAATATCAACTATGGGATGTTGTACCCTATGAAAATGAAGAACATGTCAACTAGGGGATATCGTACACTATGAAGGTGAAGATGAGAATAGGAAATTATTTCCTTAGATTTCAACTTGGGGATGTCGTACCCTATGAACACCAAGAAGATGTCAAGTAGGGGATGTCGTACCCTATGAAGACAAACAAAATGTCAACTAGGGGATGTCGTACCCTATGAAGATAAAGAAGATGTCAACTTGGGGATTATGTTCCCCATGAAGACGAAGAAGATATCAACAAGGGGATGTCGTACCCTATGAAGATGAAAAAATTGTCAACTAGGGGATCTCATACCCTATTAAGACGAAGAAGATGTCAACTGGAAGACATCGTACCCTATGAAGACAAAGAAAATGTTAATTAGGGGATTTCGTACCCTATGAAGATGAAAAATATTTCTACTAGAAGATGTCGTACCCAATGAAGACGAAGAAGATGTCAGCTTGGGGATTTCATACCCGATGAAGACAAAGATGATGTCAACTTAGGGATGTTGTACCCTAAAAAGATGAAGAAAAAAATAAGAAATTATTTATAAGATGTCAACTAGGGGATGTCATATCCTATGAAGACGAAGAAGATGTCAACTATGCGATATCATACCCTATGAAGACAAAGAAGACTTGAACTAGGGGATGTCGTACCCTATGAAGACGAAGAAGATGTCAACAAGGGGATGTTGTACTATGAAGACGAGGAAGATGTCAACTAGGGAATGTCGTACCCTATGAAGATGAAGAAGAAAATTAGGAAATGTTGTTCCTAAGATTTAAACAAGGGGATGTCGTACCCTATAAAGACGAAGAAGATAATTAAGACTGGTGTTTCCAAAAATGACAACTAGAGAATGTCATACCCTATGAAAATGGAGAAGATGTAAACTAGGGAATATCGTACCCTATGAAGATGAAGAATATGTCAACAAGGGGATTTCGTACCATATGAAGACGAAGAAGATGTCAACTGGGGAATGCCATATCCTATGAATATGAAGAAGATGTCAACTAGGGGATGTCGTACCATATAAAAATAAAGAAGATGTCAGCTAGGGGATGTCGTACCCTATTAAGATGAAGAAAAGGACAACTAGGGGATGTCGTACCCTATAAAGATGAAAAAGATGTCAACTAGGCGATTTCGTACCCTATAAAGATGAAGAAGATGTTAACTAGGGGATGTCAGATCCTATAAAGATGAAGATGTCAACTAGGGGATATCGCACCCTATGAAGACGAATAAGATGTCAACAAGAGGATCTCGTACCCTATAAAGACAAAGAAGATGTCAACTAGGGGATGTCGTACCCTATGAAGACAAAGAAGATGTCAATTACGGGATTTCGTACCTTATGAAGACAAAAAAGTTGTCAACTAGGGGATGTCGTACCCTATGAAGATGAAGAAGATTTCAACTAGTGGATTTCGTACCCTATGAAGACAAAGAAAATGCCAACTAGGGAATGTCGTACCTTATGAAGATGAAGAAAAAAATAGGAAATTGTTTTCTATGATGTCAACTAGGGGATGTCATACCCTATGAAGATGAAGTACATGTCAACTAGGGGATGTCGTACCCTATGAAGAAGAAAAAGATGTCAACTAGGGGATGTCGTACCCTATGAAGAGAAAGAAGATGTCAACTAGGGGATGTTGCACCCTATGAAAATGAGGAAGATGTCAACTAGGGGATGCCGTACCCTTTGAAGACGAAGAAGAAAATTGGGAATTATTGTTCCTAAGATGTTAACTAAGGGATGTACCCTATGAAGACGAAGAAAAAAATTAAGAACTGGTGTTTCCTAAAATGTCAACTAGGGAATGTCATACCCTAGGAAGACGAAGAAGATGTCAACTAGGGGATGTCGTACCCTATAAAGATATAAAAGATATCAACTAGGATTTCGTACCTTTTGAAGAGGAAAAAGATGTCAACTAGGGGATGTCGTACCCTATGAAGATGGGAAAGATGTTAACTAGTGGATGTCGTACCTTATGAAGATGAAGAAGATGTCAACTTGGGGATGTTATATCCTATGAAGATGAATAAGATGTCAACTAGGGGATGTCGTACCCTATGAAGACAAAGAAGATGTCAACTAGGGGATGTTTTACCGTATGAAGACAAAGAAGATGTCAACTAGGGGATGTTGTACCGTATGAAGATGAAGAACATGTCAACTAGGGGATATTGTACCCTATAAATATGAAGAAGAAAATAGGAAATTATTTCCTAAGATGTCAACTAGGGGATGTCGTACCCTATGAAGATGAAGAAGATGTCAACTAGGGGATGTCGTACCCTATGAAGACGAAGAAGATATCAACTAGGGGATGTCGTATCCTATGAAGACAAAGAAGATGTCAACTAGGGGATGTGGTACCGTATGAAGATGAAGAAGATATCAACTAGGGGATTTCGTATCCTATGAAGACAAAGAAGATGTCAAGTAAGGGATGTTGTACCCTATGAAGATGAAGAAGATGTAAAGTAGGTGATGTTGTACCCTATGAAGATGAAGAAGATATTAACTAGGACATGTCAAACCCTCTGAGGATGAAGAAGATATCAACTAGGTGATTTTGTACCCTATGAAGATGAAGAAGAAAATTACAAAATGGTATTTCCTAAGATGTCAACTAGGTGATGTCATACCCTATGAAGACAAAAAAAAATTAGGAAATGGTGTTTCCTAAAATGTCAACTAGGGAATGTCATACCCCATGAAGATGAAGAAGATGTCAACTTGGGGTGTCGTACCGTATGAGTACGAAGAAAATGTCAACTAGGGGATTTCGTACCATATGAATGCGAAGAAGATGTCAACTAGGGGATGTCGTACCCTTTAAAGATGAAAAAGATGTCAACTAGGGGATATTGTACCCTATGAAGAAGAAGAAGATGTCAACTGATGGATGTTGTACCCTATGAAGACAAAGAAGAAAATAGAAAATTATTTCCTAAGATGTCAACTAGGGGATGTTGTACTCTATGAAGAAGAAGAAGATGTCAACTAGGGGATTTCGTACCCTATGAAGACGAAGAAGAAAATAGAAAATTATTTTCTAAGATGTCAACTAGTGGATGTCGTGCCCTATAAATATGAAGAAGATGTCAACTAGGGGATGTCGTACCCTATGAAGACTGATATAATTATGCTTTCTTTAAAAAAAAAGAAAGAAAAAAATGCCCCAGGTTTGAATGTGAGGGGTTTTGATTATTTTTTTTTATAAAAGAAGGAAAAGAAAAAAATTTCCCAATTTTGAATCTGAGGGGTTTTGATTTATTTTTTTTAATGCCCCAGTATTATATCTAGGGATGGGCGTTCGATCGGTTCGGTCTGATTATTTAATATCGATTTGGTTTATCAGTTTTCGAATTGACAAAAATGATATTTGTAAACAAACCAAAATAAATTCGGCTCATTTTCATTTTTACAAATTCGATTCAGTTATTTCAGATTTTTATTTTAGTTTGAAATATTAAAGTAGTTAACCTCTCTTTTTCATAACTGAGCATTTAAAATTGATGGGCTTTTTTTGAAAAATTATTTTTTCAAATCTGTTTTTCATTCCCCAATATAAATAACTATAAATAACTCAACATGGATAAACGAAATGAAATAATCAGAAGCTTAACATAATACATAATATCATTAATCATTACATATAATATAACCTTGCATAAGTGTTCTACAAAACAACACAAAACTCATAAAAATAGTCCATGAAACAACACACTTTCTACAGAAAACAACAGTGGTCAGCTGGTCGCCGCCGGCTCCACTATTTCTCACCGGTGGATAGCCACAACCCACAAACCCATAACCAGTAGAAGTGAAAACGATCAACAAAAGGAACGCCGCCTTGCCTTCGGTGGAACAGAGGAACACTCGTGAGTCGTGACTCGTCATCATCGGTGTACGTGAGACATAATGCAACAAATACAAGAATAGGGATTTAAGGTTGGCAATGGGCAATGGCTGCGGCGTATGCGAATTTGCTATTAAATGTTAATTGTGAATGTGAATTACTAAATATTATATATATATATATATATATATAAAATAATATATATATATATATATATAATAAAATATATATATTATTTATTTATTTATTTATAAAATTTTAGTTTTTTAGTTTAACTGAATTGAAAAAAAAAATCGAATCGAAAAACTGAAATTTTAAAATTACAAATCAATCCGATCTGAAAAATCAAAAAATCGAAACCAAAATTAAATTTTGATTTAGTTTTTTGGTTTTTTCGGTTTAAACCAAAATATGTCCAACCATAATTATATGTTTTAGGGATGTAATAAAAAACTTTTATTCAGTGAAACCGAACCCTTTCATAGGATTGCCTACGTATCTTGCATAGCAAAAATCAGATCTAACGTAGTTTACAAACATATTACTTTTTCTTTGAAAGTATGTGCTTTGTAAATATCTGGAAAATGAAAGAATGAAATCAATTCATTTCTTGACTTCAATTGATACCAACAATTAGCATTATGGTCAAATTATCTTTAATTACTTTTGAGCAAAAATTAAGATCAACTTAGAAGTGATTCCTATAGTTTCCAAATAGTACCTAGAATAAACTTAAGTTTCGACATGGTTTGTTTATCTGGCCTCAATCAAGGGTTTAAAATTCTTCTTATCCTCATGTTTCAAGTGCCCTTACCACAAATAAAGTCCTAATTCACTCACAATAAAAGAATTCAGATTTAAGGACATTCAAGAATCACTCACACACAGAAAGATATTTAACGAATGCAATGAGATACCAAAAGCTTGACAATCATGTAAGTATCCACTAATGTGAGAACACTCAAAATGGAATCATGTAGGAGTTGTCATTGGTTGATATTGTAGGCTTAGGTGCATGTAGGATGATATTTGGGATTTAAGTGACTAATTCCTCAATGAGCACTGCACTGTTTCCATGTTTTTGACATTTGTTGCAGTTTGATGCTAGATCTTCTTTGTTGTGCTTATTTACCCTTTGTTTTTTATTTGCTTTGACTTTATTTGAATCTCGTGTTGGATCTTTTTCCCTTTTTGATAAATGTATTTCCTTCTTCTTCTTTTTTTGTGAAGATTCTTCATCTTTGTTGGAGTTTTTTTTTAATGGGGTTTTTGCTCCTTATTCTTTGAAATCGTCTTTTCTTTTTGTTCTTCTGAGGCTATACGTTCTTTGCCTTTGGCATCTTTGATCTTAAATCTTTATTCGCAACTTTTACGTATTTAGTGCGCTCAAGGAGGTGGACCAAAAAAGGGCTAGTGCATATAAGCACTCGAAAGGTATAGGCTAGGATGTGGTTAACCAAGGAAAAGGTTTCAGGCTTAAAGGGGGGAATACTAGGGATTAATGTCATTTGGTGGGCTGTGGAATGTACAATCGGATCAAAGAAAGCCTACAAACCTCTCCCAAGTTAAGTGTTGCTCAAAATTTTACTTCAACAAACATTCAGTCCAAGTTCTAGGTCAACAGAACGATGTCTTTGAATTTTCAATCTAAAGCTCACCACATAATACACAGAAAACAGTGAGGTGAGATTTATTTAAACTTGACTTAGATCAAGGAATTTTACAAGTATAACTTTAGTATAATTAGAGGTACCAAAAGAATTTATAGTTCACAACCAAGTTGATCCACTCTATTACGTCTTGTCATTAAGCACGTTCTTTTTTTCATTCATATTTTAAATATGTTGGTATTAATTGCTAAGTCAAGAATTTTTTTTAAAATGAGAACGAACCCAAAAGAAGAGTTGCCTACGTATCTTGTTGAGAATCAGGTCTAGCATAGTTCAGAGACTTAAAATATGAAGCAAGAATTTTTTTTTTCTTTTTGAATTTTGAATAAGGAGGAAAAACTTTTCTTTCTCTTTTCTATATTTTTTTTAAATCTTAATAAACACTTTCTTTTCTTTATCTAAGGATATCTTTTGAAGAATACTAAAGCCCTTTATTTTATTTTTTTATTATTTTTTTTAAATTAATAAAAAAATTTAAATTGAATGAGGATCACCGAACCTAAGAAAGGTTGCCTACATATCTCATTAAGATGAGAATCAGGTATGCGTAGTTTGTGAAATTGGATACATGAAGAAATCCACTTTTTATTTGAATAATGAGAACAAAATATTTTTTTTTAATTAATTAACAATGATTTTTTTTCATTTTGAAAACAAATCGATTGATTTTTTTTATATAAAGATCAAAACTCTTTTTTTTTCTTTAAGAAAAAACAACCTTCGTCTTTAACAATCACCGAACCCGTGGAGGGCTACCTACGTATCTCACTGCGATGAGAATCAGGTGTGAGTAGTACGTCTAGATTGGGGCAAACTCGATAATTTAGAAAATTATTTTTTTCTTTTATTGTGAAAATAAATCTTGCACCTCATTTGGGTTTCAAAAAAGAATAGGTTTTAGAGAGCAATTTTTAGCCTCTCTTACGTTAATGGATTCCAAAGCCGCCAACATTGGAAATAGCCATACAATTAATGCAACTACTAGCACAGAAAATGGATAGTTTTAAAAGAGAGTACTTTTAGACATTCAAACCTTTGTCGAGCCTTCACTAAGTCAAAAATGCACGTGATGCAAATAAAGTAGAGTCTAATAGGGATAACCATGTTTAAGTTTCAGTTCTACTAGGTTTAACCTAATGGATATAGGCGTCTAGACTGACTATAAAACGAGCGAACAACTCGAATCGGGCAGAGACAACTTACCGGTAGCAGTGCTTTTCGGCCTCACCATTGGTCTTTCCCATCCTAAATCATGTGTGATTATAGAATCATTATCAGGAGAGTTTTCGCATCTCTGGTATCTCAAGGCTCGGGAACGTATACAACATCTCCAAATATAAACTATCTTAGAAGACTCGATGGGTGCGCAAGAGAAGACAGTTTATATTATAATTCAAATAATATTAAAGCAGTTAAACGTGTAGGCAAATAACACATTTAAGCCAACAATATACAGTAGGAAAATTAAGTAAAGCCAAACAAGTCAATATAAAAGCTCGAATTCCGGTTATCCCCAGCAGAATCGCTATCTGTCACACCTTTATTTTTTACTGCACCGACCCCGCTAGGGAGTTGGTTTTAGATAAAATGAGTTTTTTCAATTAAAATGATGTTTTGAAAAGAGATTATTTATTTTACAGAGTCGCTACTTGGAATTGAGCTTGGGTGTTGCAAGTCACCTTATTGAATCCCCATTCAAAAAGGAAATGACTCTTTATTATTGGTCCACGAACTAGAAATTCGGATAAAAAATTCTATTGACCGAGGGAAAGGTGTGAGGTACCCCTCGAGTCCCCTGGTTCTAGCACAGTCGCTTTATTGACTTACGTCTGATTTAAAATAATTTTTTTGATATAAAATATTTGTTGGCCTAAAAATACTTATATCCCACTTTTATTTATCTTAAATTTAAAACTGTTTTATTATGTTAATGTATGGCTTACCGGTAGTACTTTCCGATTATACCACAAGTTTTGATGTATTTCTCATGCCTTTGAAGCATTTATGGAGCGTTTCTATTTTCTAAATCTAAATAAGCATCTAATATGTTTAGAATCTATCCAACCCAATTATATCGACTTCAAATGATATGATAGATTTTATTATAACAAATAGTAAGTAGCAGGGCTTTCCAACTTCATCGTTAACTTTTTTTTGTATATTAAACCTTAATTTCTAGAGATTAACAATCTAACTCATTCTTTTACAAGTTGACTCCCTTATAGATGGTTTTTCCTTTTTTTCTTTTATCAAATATGCCCGGTCTTAAATAAAAGTTTGTAATACATCTCACACAAATTTACTTTTATTAGTAACATATTAATATTAATACTAATTTATTTGGATCATAGTCACTAATTCTAATCCGAGAAATTTAACTAATTTTTTCAAATCTCAAAAATCTAACATATCCTCCAATACGAGCATGAAAATGTTCAATTAATTAGACATGAATATCCAAATATCACAACTAAAAAATGAAAAAAAAATAAACTGTAGATAAAATAATTACATAGCATACCTATCTATTATATTTTTGAAGAGTTTCACCTTAGCCATCCAAGATAACAGATATTTAAACTTTAAATTACCATACTTTTTACTATTAAATTCTGCAAAAGGCAGGAACTAATTATTGGCTCATTCAATATATGAGATTGCCAGGCATATTAAACCTCAAGCCACACTACCAAGAAGTTGATTAGTGATACCAAAGTTAAAAATGAACCCAACTAAATAATATTAAAACATTAACATAGACCAATTACCTAAAATCATGTAATAATATTTGAATTCAAGTTTCCATAGACGTTACCAACTCAACCCATTTGATAAACTATAAGCCTCTATATTTATTCCTTGTCATTTCAAATCTTAACTTTTCACTAATTTACTTTTATTTTACAATTTAAACCAAATCCCAACCAAGTGAAATTATAATATGAAATAGTGTTAAATGGTTCAATAGAGATAAAAGATGTTAAGTCATCATACATTCACTCACAAGACTCAGAAGTATCACACTTGTAAAAGAAATTTAATGAAACAATATGAATTTTAAAGAATGATTCTCACGTAAACAATTTACTTTACACATAGAACAACACATGAAATTCTCTAAATAACTTTATTCATGCTTCAATAAAATTACAACATAATAAATACAAAGGAGGTGAGTAAAAACCTGAGTGATACAATAATTGAGAATAAAAGTAGAAACGTTGTCACCAGAAACTCATACGAAAACTCAAACTCAAACTCATGCTCTTTATTCATTCTTTTTCACGAATTATGGGTTGATTTTCTTTTTCTTTTCCACTCTCTAGTTTTCTCTCTTTTTGTTTTCTCTTGTGTCCCCCTTTTTTGTCTGTTTTTTTTCTCTTCCCATACCACATAGAGAAAAGAAAGCGGAATAACGGGACAAGGTGAGAAAAAGATCTTGATAGTGACATTATAATATGAAATAGTGTTAAATGGTTCAATAAAGATAAAAGATGTTATCATACATTCAGACTCAGAAGTATCACCCTTGTAAAAGAAATTTAATGAAATAATAAGAACTTTAAAGAATGGTTCTCATGTAAACAATTTACTTTACACATAGAACAACACATGAAATTCTCTAAATAACTTTATTCATGATTCAATAAAATTACAACATAATAAATGCGAAGGAGGTGAGCAAAAACCTGAGCGATACAATAATTGAGAATAAAAATAGAAACGTTGTCACCAGAAACTCATACGAAAACTCAAACTCAAACTTGCTCTCTTTATCCTTTCTTTTTCACGAATTATGTGTTGATTTTCGTTTTCATTTCCACCCTCTGGTTTTCTCTCTTTTTGTTCTCTTTCCCCCTCCCCCCTCCTCCTCCCCTTCTTCTGTCTCTGTGTGTGTGTGTTTATATAAATTGTGCGTATATGTGTTGTGTGTGGGTTATGTAATGGAAAGTTGAGGGAGATTAGGAGATAATGAGGGGAAGAGGTGGAGAAGTTGTGGGATTGTGGGGTGGTTTGGATAGTTTAGGTATTTTTTTTCATTTTTTTATTTATTTATTTATTAAGAATCTTGTTTAAGTTAAACATAAAAATAATAAAAATATTATTTTGAACTGATAAGATATACAAGAAATTAAATAGCTAGTCCTAAAAAATATTATAGAGAAAATATTAATATCACTAGATTATTTATTAAAAACTAAATTAAAAGAAAAAAAAATTAGAAAATTTCCTTTTTGGAAACTAAAATAAAGATAAAGACTTCTCCTAAAATGTGAATTTATTTTTGTACTTTTCAAAACTTTAAAAAAAAACTTAATAAAAATAAGATAAACTTAAAATATCTAATTTAGACCCTTAAAAAAATTGAACACTAAAATAGCGTAAAAACACTTAGGTTTGGTCAAAAATTAAGTGTTTACATCCGTTTTGGTGTGAAGCCATTGATGATGAAATGCATTCTATACTGTCTATGGATATTATTAGATCTTCCTCCTGGATGTAAACCAATTGATTGCCGATAGATTTTTAGGAAGAAAATGAAATCCGATGGTACTTTAGATAAGTACAAAGCATGTTTGGTAGCTAAAGGCTTTACTCAATTGAAAGATATTTATTATTTTGATACTTTTGCACCTATAGCTCGAATGACCTCTATTCGTCTCTTGATTGCTCTAGCAGCAATTCATGGTCTTGTGATTCATCAGATGAATGTGAAAACTGCATTCCTGAATGGAAATCTAGACGAAGAATTCTACATGAAACAACCAAAAGGATTTGTTATTCCTGGTCAAGAACGTAAAGTTTGTAAGCTTCTTAAATCTCTTTATGGATTAAAACAAGCTCCAAAGCAATGGCATGAGAAATTTAGAAAAGTTATGATTTTTAATGGCTACTTAATCAATGATGGAGATATCTGCATATTTAATAAATTTTAAAAAAATTCTAGTGTTATAATATGTCTTTATGTAGATGACATATTGATTTTTGGAACTGATATCGAAAGAGTCGAGGAAACAAAATATTTTCTTGCTTCTCAGTTTGAAATGAAAGATCTTAGAGAAGCTGATGTAATTTTAGGCATCAAAATTGTAAGATCAGCAAATGGTTTGACTCTTACTCAATCAAGTTATATTGAGAAGGTTCTAAAGAGGTTTGGTCATTTTGACAATAAGCCTGCTCCTACACCATTTAATTCTAGTATCAAACTAGTGCGAAACTCTGGTGATATTTTTGATCAATTGACATATTCTTAAATTGTTGGGAGTCTTATGTATGCCATGCATTGTACCAGGCCAGATATTGGTTATGCAGTTGGAACTTTGAGAAAGTTTACTGATAGCCCTGGAGTTGAGCATTGGAATATCTTAATTCGTGGTTTAAGGTATCTGAAGGGTAAAATTAATGTTGGCCTACATTATTCTACCTTTCCAGCAATTCTTGAAAGCTACAGTTATGCCACTGGGAATTCTGATCCGAATGACTCTAAATCTACTACTCCTTGGATTTTCACTTTGGTTAGAGCAGCAATATCTTGGAGATCAAAGAAGCAGACATGTATTACTCACTTAACCATAGAATCAGAATTTACCGCTATGTCTTCTGCTGGAGAAGAAGTTGATTGGCTGCAGAGTATGCTGATAGATATTCCGCTATGGGGTAAGCCAATACATCTTTGACTATTTATTGTGATAATAAAGTTGCTATATTTCGGGCTTCAAGTGATTGTTACAATGGCAAGTCAAGACAAGTTCGTCTCAAACACAGTCATATGAGAAGATTATTGGAGGATGGCATAATATCGCTTCAATATGTTAAGTCCAAATTCAATTTAGCAGATCCTTTGTCTAAAGGGTTAGGCAAGAAATTAGTGGTACAACCTTGTAATGGGATGGGAATAAAGTCTATTGTAGATTGATTGTACTTTATGAAAACCTCGTCTAATGATGTAATCTTGAGTTCAAAGGAAAAAACAAGTGAAGTTACAATTGTGAAGCACATCAATAAAAATTTTTTTTTTCCTAGAGAGTGAGTAGATGTGCATAAGTTGAGATTTTTTCTCTTGGTAAATCTATAAGACCGATCTCGATTGGAGTAAATAATAATACTCTTGATAGATTTGACAATATTCCTACAAAATAGATGAATGAGATTATATTCGTTTAATAAATCTATACACCGATTTCGATTGGAGTATGTAGGGACACTCTTGATAGATTTAATGATACTTTGTTGTAAAGGAGGATGAGATTAATTTCTCTTAATGAAATTCATAGACAATTTGGTCGGAGTATGAAAAGTTACAGTGTGAAGTGGAGGCCGCTTCAATAAAATTTTAACAGGGAATTTAAAGCACTTAGCTAAAGTTAGGACACATGGTCGTAAGGTGTCAAAGGATTTTGATTTTCACCGGTACATAGCAATATGCGTGGAGTAATTTTCTACTTCATTCAATGAACTACTTAGTTCAAGATTTGTTCACTAAGTAGTCAATGATTTAGAAAGTCTTCACTAGCTAATGGTTCAAGTCCAAAAGACGTCATTATTGATGCATGTTGCTAGATTGATGTCTCAAATGAATTTTGTTTTTTAAAGATAAAATTTCTTGAAACAAGTGGGGGATTGTTAAGTTTATGTTTCAATAAATTTTGAAACAAATGCATCACTTAAAGTTTTGAGTTACAAAGAACAGGAATTTGACAAATTCATTATTCATTAAGTTTTATGTTTTAGGTTCTTGAAAGAAAGACATTTTTGTTTTAAAATATACATGAACCTATTAATTAATACTTAATTAATACTTTTCTCTTGCATGAAACTTTTATCCTATAAATAGTGTTTTCTTTTGTTTGAAAAGAGAAGCACTCAAAAACACTTATCCCCTTGAAAATACTCCCTCCGTCCCAAATTATGTGTCATCATTTTCTTTTTAATCCGTCCCAAAATAAGTGTCGTCTTTCCTTATTTGGTAACTTTTTAAAGGCACAATTACCCTTTTACCCTTATTGGTCCCACTTAATTAAAAAAAAAATATTGGCACATTTTTTTATAAAGGATAATTTGATAAACTTTACCAAGTCTTCTCTTATTTCTTAAACTCCGTACCCGATCAAATAGCGACACATAAAATGAGACGGAGTGAGTATTTGAGAGACATTGATCAAATGGTGAAATCACCAATTTAAGACCAACATTCTTGAATGCTACTTGTTTTGTGGCTTAGTTGAATCCCGAAAATAGAATTGTTCCTAGTTCTTCCATTTGCTCGTGGGAGAGTCTCTAACTATCTTCAAAAAGCGTATTATCGTGTCTCTAATCCAAACAAGTTTTATTTTAAATTCTTGTACAATTATCATTATTGTTCTAACACATTAATGCTCTTTCTTTTTAAGCTCCAAATACCACAACATTCCTACATAAATAAAACATTGAAACAAGTGTAATTCACATCATTTAAGCTCACACTACATTAAAAAAGAGTGAATGTGAGGTGAATAATAGTAAATATCATGGTCTTTAGCCTCAAATCACTTAACTATCGTGGGGGTATGATAGGTGTTAGCACGATCAAATTTTGGGTCACGACAATATTTTTCTCCATTCAAATACCATACACCACTGTTGCAAAACAGTATGTCCTCTAGGATGTCTATCTCGAAAGTGTTGGTGTACCGAAAGCCATTCAAAATTCCAATCCCCGTGGACTATGCCAATTCTACCAGTTTAGGACATGTATCCAGATTTCTCTTGAGAAATTATATTCAAAGTAAAAGTGTTTTAGAGTTTCACGTTCAGAAAAACATAACACATGTTTCTTCATATTCACAAAAGAATCATGTTGTTTGTTCTAGATTTCTATCTGTGTTTGTCTGTGGATGATTTGGTCTATTCGTCCTATTGGTGAGAGCCTATGGTTTGGTCAAGCATAAGGCATATATATTTGAGATGGGTTGATTATTTTCTATGTTATGATTTCACATATGAATAGTGAATACTGTGGTAGATACTTGGTAGGTGTCAGGCGTGACTCATGAATTTGGATCAGGATAGTTGTACCACTGAAAGATCTAAAAGTTTTTTTAATGTTATAGATTGTCCTTGAGTTTTTGTTACAGAACCACAAACTCAATAAAACAACTTTTTTCTTAAGCTCTCAGTTGTAGAATAACGGTTTTCTTTACTCTTTCCTTGAGTTTGCAATTATAGAATCATGAACTCCACAAACCTTGGCTTTTGAGTATTACTTATAGAATCATGAACTCAAGGACAAAATCCTTAGTTCAGAACCACAAAATGTATGACAACCTCTTTGACTTATCATTTATAGAACAACGAGCTCAAGGAGTTTTTGCTTGATTTTTCAGTTGTAAAACCACGAACTCAAGGACGGAATCTTTGAGTTCTCTTAAAGAACCGGGAACTTCATGACAGAATTCTTGAGTTCTCAGTTACAAAACCATGAGCTCAAAGATTATTTCCTTAAATTCTCTATTTTAGAATCACGGACTTCAAAACTTTTTCCTTGAATTTTTAGTTTTAGAACCACTAATTACATGGCTCTTTTCTTTAGTTCTTAGTCTTAAAATCATGAACTCAATGACACTCAGTTAAACCGCCAACTTCAAGACCATCTCCGTTATTCTCTGCTGAAGAACCACGAACTTCAGAACTTTTACTTAGAGCTCAATTGTAGAATCGCCAAACCCAAAAACAAAATCCTAGAGTTTAAAAGTTGGCGACATCTTTGGTTGTTCAATTGGCTGACTACCTAAACTTTTAGAATGAGGGTTGGATTTCCACCTTATAATCTCCTCCTGTTCCCCTTCACCAAACCCCATTTTAAAAAGAAAAAAGGTTGGCTATCTTCTTGGGCTTTTTTCTATTTGGCATAGTGCGACGTTGATATATCCTAGTTTTCAATTTTCTCCTTCAACCTCCGGTCCAAATATATTAGTGGCGTTGAACTTCAAAATCAATATACTTAATACCAACTAAATACTATAACTTTAACAGTAAAGCTAATATGTACAACAACAACGAAAAACTCAGTGTGTTCCATAAAGTGGGGTCTGGGGAGAGTAAGGTGTACGCAGTCCATACCGCTATCTTTGAAGAAGTAGAGAGGCTGTTTTCGATAGACCCCCAACTCAAGATAAAGAATAGTAGACCAGGAGATGGATTACATAACAGAAAAGGCATAAGGAATAATAAAAAGTAAATCAGAGTAATACGAAAATACAAAAGATAAAGCAAAACGAAATAAAAAAAAATAGCAACTGAGAAATCATGAATGGGACACCCACGTACTCATAGCCATAGACACCTATGAACCCAATCCTAAAATTACTAACCCAGCTATACAAGATCTCTCCTGATGGCTTGCTACAATCCACACCCTCCCGCTAGCTTTTACCCATATTAGTAAAGCTAATATGTACAAAGTAACAAAAAACATCTAATTCCTTAATTATATATGTTCATCAGCTCCAGTATTATTCACTATGGAATTTGACAGTTGTGAAGAAATTAAAAAGGAATGCGCAAGAAGGAGGCGGCAGGTTTACGTGTTTTATTTAGGAGTATTTTTGTCCACAATAATAATAAAGTTGCTAAGTTTTGATTAATTTTGAGATGGTGAATAACTTTTTATCAGCAATGTAAAAAGTGATTATTTACCCATTTCCTCTTGAAATTATTTAGGTGTAAGTCCAAACTTTGGATGGACTATCCAACAAATTTTAAGCATCTACAACTGGTCAGGTCTACCACTCTAAAAAAATATGGTGACTGAACAAAAATTTGGATGGAGGGTAGTGTAGCTTCATATTTTGTTACTGCACTGGTTTCTTAATTACTAGACAAGTCAAATTTTATGTGAAGTACTAATTGACCCAATAAAAAACTTAAGTCTCTTTTACTACTGGTAAAATAAATATATTACACTTCAAAAAAGTGAGAGTTGACAAAGGAGGAGTTTGTAGCTTCCCTATTTTCTGGATTCTGAATTGACATGCATATCAAATTGATAGTATAATCCAGTAAAATAAGAAAGCAATGTAATTTTTTTAAAATGCTGCTTCTAGGAACATTCCACTCCCACCCCCAATGAATATTCCAAAATTTGTTATAGAATTGCTAATAATATGTTTGTTGAAAGATGCACAACAAAATTTAAACTTAAAAATTACAGCTGTAATTGGGAAAGAGACAGGTTACTATATAGTATGTGAGAAAATAGCGAGTAGAAAGAGAGAAAAAAAGGGGCCTTTTATTACTGAGTACTCCTCCGTTTCATAATAAGTTAATTGTTGAATTTGACACACATGTTAAGAAAAAAACAAAGATATAAATTTATTATGTTTTTCCATTTTTATCCTCTTCAAAAAGCAAAGACACATGGTACATCACTCCTAATGCACATTTAATGAAGAGTAAATTTGAAACCTTAAATTGTGAACCATTCAGTTATTTTAAAACACTAAAATTGCTTCGACAATTCACTTATTGTGAAACGGAGGGATTACCATTTAAGAATGTATAATTCTTATAAAAAAAAACATTTTTCAAAAATAAAAAAGGCGATTAACTAAGACTAGAATATAGAAGGAATAAGAAAATTAATTTCTGAAGTGCCGAAGTTAATATTTGATAGTGCTTTAATCAAGGGGATTATCTTAGAAAAACAGAAGGAAGAAAAATGTGGTGAAAACGCGTTCACTGACACAAAGTCTGTGACAGTTTGTCTTTGACGGACAAAATAAAAGTAGAAAGATATTACTATTTACTACCAAATCTATGAAAGCCAGTAAAATTAAGCAAGCTGATATGTAAATTCTACCTGCCGTCATAGTAAACTTAGGCAAATCATATATGGAGATCTAGGATTCGGTATTCATGAATCAATTCACCATTTTGTTCGATCACGCCCGAGGTCAGGAACTTCGAGGGTAATGAAGTATTTTGTTTTTGTCCATTCCAAGATTTGAGCATGATACATGTTATCTAGCTTGCAATTACCTTCAACCGTGGTTTTTGTCTTCAAATGATGAAATTATTAATATTATTGCTGATGAAGTATGTGATTATCCGATCTAAAAGTTTTAATACTTAGAAAGGGCACATTTTTATTGTCAAGTATTTTTTTTTCAACAAGCCTGGCCCTTCACATCGAATTTGATTTGTTTTTTTTCACGAGTCAAGCATATGAATTATTTTTTTTAGGTAAAATACTTTTTTGAACCTTTGTACTATGTCGGTTTTATAAGTTGGACACTTTTACTTATATGTTTATCATCTGAACATTTGAATCCACAACAACAAACCCAGCTTATTCCCACATAATGAGATCTAGGGAGGGTAAGATGTACGCAGTCCATACCTCTACCTCTAAAGAAGTAGAAAGGCTATTTCCGATAGACCCCCAGCTCGAGACTACATCTGAATCCACTAAAAAAATAATATTTTAAACTTTTTTTTTATGAGTGTAACACACTCTCCCCACGTCAGCTGTCACATCACCTACCACGTCATCTGCCACGTTATTTAAAAAAAAAATATTACATTAAATTTCAAGTCATTTTTAAAATGCTAAATAACAAATTAAATATTAAATTAATTAAATTAAATAATAAAAAATTATAACTGTAGAAAAATTTGAATAATCATGTTTTTATTTTTGCTCACAAATTAAACATCAAATCTATACCAAATAATTAAAATTCTTCTCCAACTAATTTAAATTTTTAACTATAAATTCATATATACAAACATAATAAATTTTTTATTTTTAAATTAGAATATCTTTAATACATTCACAAAAAGTTTAATTTTTTTCAAGCGAAATTCACTAAATTTTTTCAATATTTACTATCACTCACTTTCTATTAAAATTTAAATTTTAATCCCCCAAAAATAAAAATATTTCAAATTTAAATTTTAATTCAAAAAAAAATGAAAAGAATTGAATTAAGAAAAAATAAAAATAAAAAATAAAAAGTGAAGGTGGGGGGGGGGGGGGGGGGGGGGGGGGGGGGGGGGGGGGGGGGGGGGGTGGGGGGCTGGAGGGGGCTGAGGGTGGGGTAGGGAGAGGATGGACGAGGCTAGTGGGGTATAA
The DNA here is from genome assembly GCF_002878395.1 of Capsicum annuum. Taxonomy (NCBI): domain Eukaryota; kingdom Viridiplantae; phylum Streptophyta; class Magnoliopsida; order Solanales; family Solanaceae; genus Capsicum; species Capsicum annuum. Next base: position 62,175,705 of record NC_061114.1, read on the forward strand.
GGGTGGCGACAGGGCGAGAGGGGTATGGGGGCTAAGGGTGGTGTGGGAGGGGCTGGTGGGGTGGGGGTGAGGATGGGGCTGGGGTGGGGTGTGGGGGGTAAGGACGAGCTGGGGTGGAATGGGGAAGGGCTGGACGGGTGTTGGGGTGGGGTAGGGGGGATGAAAGGGGCTGGGGTAGGGTGGGATGGGCCTGGGTGGGGTGTGGGGGTGGGGACGGGCTAAGGGTGGGAAAAAGGATTATTTTATTTTTTTAAAATTTTTTAAAATATTTTTAAATGAAAAAAGATGGAGGAAAAAAAAGACTCCTTTTAAATTATTTTTTTAATATTAATATTATTTTTATTTTTTAATTATTTTAATATAAAATTGGCCAAAAATTGACCCCTATTCGCACCCCCAAGCAAGTGACGACACTCTCTTTATCCTAGTCATCATTTCAATGCCACATAGGCAAGGTCAACGGTCAAAGTGGGTAAAATATTGTTTTTTAATGGGTTCAAGGATCCAGATGACAAACATGCAAATAGAAGTTTCTAACTTATAAAACCGATATGGCACAAAGGTGCATAAGAGTATTCTGCGTTCTTTTTAATAATAGCTAGCGGTGAAATTCCATCACAGTTAGTTTGCCCGCTTTATTATGTCATTGAAGTATGTGATCATCTCATCTAAAAATTTAAGTTTAATTTATGATTTTGCAATATATTCTCAACAATTACGTTTCTAATAATTGATAAACTAGTTTTAGAACATTGAAAAGTGAATATTAATTTGGGAAAAAACGAGCATATTTTCTCCATATAATTTCCAGTTTTGAGTATAATGATGTTATTATAGTGACTGCATGCGAAATATTATTGAGACATGAGAGTGGCGTTTGAATAGAGAACTGAAAAAATTAATAATGAATATATGTTAATCAAGACTTAATCTGTTAATCAATAGAGTTTATGACCAACCTATGCCTTTTGAGACATCAACAGTCTCAAATAATTCATCATGAAGAAAATTTCAATTGAATCATGCCATTGCTAGTCAAAGTCTAATGAAAACAAATCATATAAGTAAATATTTTCCCACCATTTTTTTTTGCAGTTGGAGTACACAATAAATGATACACAGCATATGACACACTTCTATAAAAGAATATATATCTGAGTAGGAATTTTCTAGGAACTCACATGGGAGAGTCCGGAAAATATGACTTCTCTCTCTGTATTGTCCCTATTTTTCCCCCTATCTTCCCTAATATAAATGTAAATATAATTAGTTAGTGATGTTGTTCAAGAAAAAATTAACTTGACATCACCTCTAAAAAGAATTGTTCTATTTTTTGTTTGTTTATTTTTAATTTTCTGTAAAAGTATAATTAACAAATATGGTTAATAATTCAACTGAGATCTTCTTTTGCTCTTGATGATCAGCAAAAACTCCATAAAGGGATATCTGCAGATCCTTCTTCATAATAAATGTCCTCCATTGAAGGCGGATCAAAGAAAACTGTACCGTCTAGCATGTCACTGTACTTTGGTGAATCAAAGTTGTACCACTGCTCAATCATTGACACAGCTGTTATCTCTTGATCAAAAGTAGCAGTAGTAGCAGCAGTAGAATAATTTTGTAATAAACAAAAATCATCAAACTGATCCGCGTGACTTAACGGCGAAGAAGAAGAAGTTGACTTAGAGGAGAGTGGTGGAGATGGCGATGATAAAATAAGGTTAGTGTCATCAAACAATGACACTGACCCTATATTTTGATTTCCGCCACCTTCTGCAGTGGCTGCAGCAGCTGCGGCCACCCTTTGGATGGCTTTAGGGGATAGAGTTGTGGAAGTGTGATCAATGTGGTGATAGAAAGAGGAGTCAAATGGGAAGTTGAGATTGTGAGAAGCAGAGGGGCCTTTAAGGCATAAAAGGGCAGCATCATAAGCTCTAGCAGCAGCTTCAGGGGTTGAATAAGAGCCTAACCAGATTCTTGTTTTCTGATTGGGCGCTCTTATTTCTGAAACCCATGAACCCCAGCTTCTCATTCTCACTCCCTTGTACTTATTCTTCTTCATCTTCATGTTGTAGTTATTGCTACTTGAAGTTGAAGAAGATGATGACAATGACATTGATGTCTTGCTTGGCTCTGCTAAGCTCTTTTGCTCTGTCTTCACCATTAGCTGAATCTTGAATGAATAATGAAGAGATTGATTGAGTACTAGTGTAGTTTTCTTCTCCTTTTGTTTGCTTATTTGTCGTGGGTGGTTTTTCTTTTCTTTTTTTGTGTGTTTGAGGTGGATATCGATGAAGTGATGTTGAAGTTAAGGGAGGGGATGATTATTTATAGATGGTGTAATGGGGTGGGTGTGCTAATTTGAGTTGGGGGGTCGGGGGCCGGGGTGGGGGGTTTGAAGTGAAGTGATCCTTTTAGTCAAGAGAGTTATGTCTACATGTAAACATCAGAGTGGAAGACAGATATTTTCCAGTTCTTTGATCGAATGGAGAACTTGATAAATGTCCTTTTTCTCGCCAGCTAAATGACAATATTGCACTTAGCTTGACAAATTAACATTTCTTTAAAACAAATACAAATTAATTATTTTTTAAAATAAATTTTAAATATTTATGTGATTATAATTCATCTCATTATGATTACAAAAAAGTTTAAGGTTAAATTATAAATATAAATAAAACATACTATTTATTTTAGATCCGACTCCTCTCCATTTTCTTTCTCTCCAATTTTTCCAAGTTCTTACTTAAATTAGTAACACATGGCACAACTTAAATTTAAAGATTAAGATTTAATTGTTCAAAGTAAATTTTTAATTATGATTTAAATAATAATTAAACTATGTTATTTGGTTTAAAAAATTATTATAATCCTACAATACTAGCAACATATTATCTTTTCAATAAATATATATATAAAAAAAACTCTTCCTAATTTTTGTTCCTACACAGATTTATCTTTTTATTTTATTTTTTAATTATTTTTTTATTGTCTTTTTTGGAAACTTTTTCTTTAAACATCATCCAATGGAGAGCCAATTATTTCTGCTATATTATTTCACCTATTTTTTTTTCATATTTTTGTTGTGAAATAAATTTTCTAAAGATAATTGTTAAAGAGAAAGTTTGAAAGAAAAAAATGCAAAGATTAATTCAAACAAAAATTGAAAGTTGGATCTGTCTAGAGAAAAAAACAATTAGGAAGATAAAGTTTTCAAATATATTTATGAATAAGATAATATGTTGTTAGGATTGTAGAATTATAATAATTTTTGAAATCAAATAACATAATTTTATTATTATTTAAATCATGATTAAAGATTTACTTTGAATAGTTAAATCTTAACCATTAAATTTAATCTTTGTCATGTATCAATGATTCAAATAGGAACTTGAGGAAATTGAAGAGAAGGAAAATGAAGAGAAGCCGAATCCATTTATTTTGTAATAATTTTATTTTTTTTAAAAGTCTATCACATAAATTAGCAGTGGAGTAATACTCTCGAGTAAGATACTTGCATATATAGCTATTGAAGCTTCTCATCTTTAATAGGCATTGGACATAGATTGATTGATATTGTTTAAAAGTAAATAGTATTTCAAGTTAGGATGTTGATGTTAAAAGGTATTTGAAGGTTGAAGTTGTGTTTCAAGATACTACAATAAATAGAAATATAACGGAACGACAAGCTTATTCAACCTCGTGAAACAAGTTACATTGATGACAAGTTGAAATATGCAATTAGAAAAAGTAATATAGGTAAGTCTTTCTCTATGAATATGAAAATAACAATACATTCAACGAATATTGGAAATGAAAAAAAATTGGGTTTCACTTTTTTTTTATTTCAAGCAGTGAATAATTAAAGTAAAGCACAGTGAAAAATATTTTTGAGTAATGTAAATTTTTGAGAAATGTAAATTTTTTAAGTCACGTGAATATGGGTGTTGTAAGGGTGGGGAAAAGGGATGAGGGTGGGGTCATAAGTCTCATTTGTCATTTTCTGAAAAATGACTTTCCTTGACCCATGAGGGAAGTCATTTTCCATCAAATGGAGGAAAATAAGTTATTGTGAAAAATATTTTTCCAACACTTCATTATAACCAAACAAGGGAAAATTGAAAAACATTTTCCATCGTACCAAACACACCCCGTAGCTCCCTCTATCTATTTTTTTAACTCCAGTATTTACTTTTGTTATGTAGCAGGTGCAGATTATTCACAAAACACGTAAATACAATTTTTTTAAAAATCACATACGGATGGAGACTAGGTCAATCTATTATGTCATGTGCTCCTGTTTCATTTTATAGTTTGAGATACAGTTTTTCTCTAGGGAACATTTAATACTAAACCAAAAATGATGAAAATTTACCCCTTTCGTTTGAAAGACTCTTAAAGAGCTTCTTGACAGCTTGCGAAAAAAAAAAATTATAGTAAAATAGGAAATTAAATTAGGAAGAAAAGTTCGAAGTTTTCCAGAAAGGAGTATAGATAGAGGTAAAAGGCAAAATGGGGCAGTCTGGAAAACCATATGGCATATGCTGACCAGCAAGGATCCTCAAAAGAAGTACCTAGTACGTACGTACATACTCATATCTTTTCTGTACTACTTGAACCGTAAGTTATCTTCCCATTCCCATTAACCAAGTCATTCCTGATTTGTAGTACTAACTAATTATAGAAACATTAACATGACATTCTTTGTTTCTGTCTCAATTTTCATTTTAGTTGTTTTAAAAAAAAAAAGATAAGTCACACTAATAAAACATTTAGCCAAAACTCTCATTTATCATTAATCAAGTGATATGTAGTCATACAAATAATGGTCAAGAAGTGTTTTAAATTATAATTTTTGAAATCAGCAAGGATTTATGACTACTTGACTTGAACAACAAGCTATCTTCCCCATTGACATCAACAAAGTGATTTCTGATTTGTAGTAAATATTTTTTCTTCTTTTCTTGTATATACTTTATTTCATAGTTCCTCGGTTTCGGAATAAGTAAATTGTTGGGGTATTTATTGGTGTTTCAAAATAGGTGAATCGTTAATTTTTTTTTCAAATTTAGCCTTATAATTTGACAACCAATTAACTTTTGAAAAGGTATTACGAGATCAACTTTTTCTTTTTTTGGGGTAAAAATGGAAAGTTGTGTTAAATTTATGTCTTTAATGTTTTTTCCTTAATCTATGTGCCAAAATCCAACAATTCATTTATTATGAAACAGAGGGAGTAATTAATACTCTCTCTGTTTCGAAATAAGTGAATTATTGGGGTATTTATTGGTGTTTCAAAATAAGTGAATCATTGAATCTTTTTTCTAATTTGCCCTATGATTTGATAATCAATTAACTTTTGAAAAGGATTACAAGGTCAGTTTTTTCCTTTTTGGGGGTAAAAATGGAAAGTTGTGTTAAATTTATGTCTTTAATGTTTTTTTCTTAATATATGTGCTAAAATACAATAATTTATTTATTATGAAGCGAAGGAAATAGTATGAACTATATATATTTATAGTTTTATTTAGTAATAGCATAATTTTTTTAAAATTTTAAAGTGTAGTATTATTTGTTGCTTCTTTGTTGTCATATTTTTGTTGTAATTCTCTATTGTGTACCTTTTGTCTAAGCTAAGAATCTATAAGATTTGTGAACATCCTAATCATTTCAGACTCCACTTAATTATGAGATTTCACGAGTATGTTATTGTGTATGTTTTGTTCTATGCTATTTACAAAAGAAAATAATTCTTTAATTATTGGAGAAAAGACAAAAATAACACTTCACTCTAAAATAATTTTACCATAATAATCATTCCAAACTAATTATTTGTAATTAGCCACAAAACTAATTTCTACTTTTATCAATTTCGTTGTAGGTTGTGTCTCTTCTCCATGTCTTTTTTTTTTTTTAAGTTTTTGTTGTTCCATTTAAAAAAAATATTGTCCATTTTTCTTATGAAAAAGGAATTCAGCTTTTCTATTTTTTTATTTCACTACTATATTTTTTAAGAAAATAAAAATGTATCAAAATGGTATAAGCATTATATACGCGTGTGTAGGCTCCCTCTCTTTTGAAAAAGCATATCGATGTGGTATAAGTGTTGTAGCAATTTGGTATAGGGATTGTATATGCATGCATAGTTTCGTCTCTTTTGAAAAATAGGATTAATATGATATAAGCGTTATATCAATTCGGTATAAGAATTGTATATGCAGGAAAGGATCAAAATAGCCCAATAGCTATTAAATGAGACTCCTCTATTTAAAAAAGAATGGTCTACTTTCCTTTTTAGTTTATTTAAAAAAGAATGATTCCTTTCCTTTTTTAGCAACTTTTAAATTTTAACTTTCCACACGGCATGTTTAAGACCATAAGATTGAAGAGCATTTTGGTACATTTGATATATCTTTAATTTAACACCACAAGATTCAAAATTTTCTTTATTTTCTTAATCTATGTGTCAAGTCAAATTAGGTCATTCTTCTTTAAATGGAAGGAGTATTAATTTAGCCGACTGATCATAATATGACAAATTTAATCCAATATTGACTATTTATTTTTAAAATAGCCGGTGGGTGTCCTTTTCCCTTAGTTATTTTGTCACACAGATCTTATTTTTCTTACTTTGTTAAAATGATATCACAATACGAGGATAATATTGCATAACACTAAAGCTGACGAGAACTGATTTTGTTACCTTTATCTTATCAACAATGTTTAGTCTATTTGTCTATTTCTTCAACATTTTTTCACACTCCAAAATATGTTGAGTCTGTAGAGGGGGCTAGCTCGTAATTTACCTTAAATTAGTGTTTTAACATTTTAGTGATAAACTTTATGTCAAATTTATATTATTTTTAAGCTTTTGTTATATTCTTAAGAAGTTAGAAATTATATGTCCACATCTTTAGAATATTACCTAGACATGCAAAAGTTTAAATTATGATCCCTCTTTACACTAATTCAATAAAAGACCGAAAAAGAAGTAAATCAATAAGAAGTAAGAATTAGCAGTCCTTTTAGGGGCGAATTGTAATAATTGAGGAAGAGCTAGCACATTATTATGAAAATGACATATCTTAATGAAGAGAGACGTCGTCATCATCATATCTTGTATCTAAATATTCTCTCCCCATAATATAATATTCCCTTCGTTTCGAAATAAGTGAATTATTATGGTATTTATTGGTATTTCAAAATAAATGAATCATTAAATTTTTTTTCAAATTTTCCCTTATAATTTGATAATCAATTAATTTTGAAAAGGTATTAAAGGTCAACTTTTTTTTTTTAGGATAAAAATAAAAAGTTATGTTAAATTTATATTTTAATATTTTTTCGTTAATCTATGTGTCAAAATTCAACAATTCATTTATTATGAAACATACGGAGTATGATTCAGTTCTCTAGCTAGAGAGAGAGAAACATCAAACATAGGATTCTGTCATTAGCAGCTTCCAGGATTCTGCAGCAAGGAAAGTGTACTCTGAAAGATCAAGAGATCAAGAGGGGATTTAGAAATTTATATAATATGCTATTAGCATACTTATTATTTCACTCGATACCCTTGCTATTTTCCCTTTTAGCAAAACTTTGTCGGTAGAGGCGGATCTAGAATTTAAAGGTTGTGGATTCCTAACTTATAATTTTTACCACTAGATTAATAATACACTTTTTTTGTGGATTCCCAACTTATAATTCTTATATATTTATTAATTTTTTCAATACAAATTCAAGAATCGGACAAAAATTATGTGTTCCCGAGAATCCGCAACTTTAGCTGTGCATCTGCCCCTATTTCTCAATATCCAGGTTGCCCATAGAAATTGTATTACTCCATTTGATTTTATATATCTTAGTTTAATTAGTTGGTTGCAAGTTTCTAACACTACATAAAAAAAAAAATTAAAAAAATTAGTCGTAAATAATTAATGATAATAGCTTAATTGCCCCTAAATATATTATTTTAGAGGCAATATTAATGACTATACATTTTAACACTCTTTATAAATGTTTCTAAAGCCTATATATAAAAATACCGAATCTAATATGATGATAAAATTTTTAATCTTTATTAAAGTGCATGTTTATTGCTGTTAGAAAAAATGAAGTGTTGGTTTTTTCCCGAATAGTTAGTTAGTACCCTCATGTTTACTTAAAACAAATGGAGGTTAGTTGTGTTGTAAGTTCAAATAGCATAATGAGTATCGTACAATTGTTGAAAAATTAAGGTGCTATGGGTGCAATTATCTCATATATATTTTTATTATTACTATTAAAAAATTTTAAAAACTTATGAAAGTAGTAAGCAGGGAAAACTAAAGACGCGCAATAGAACAGTAAAATTGCAACACGTGCATAGGATAAGAGCTTTATTTGAGGGTGTGTGGGAAAACAGCTATTTCTCTTCTGTCTTGCTGAGCCCTCCTTCCTCTCTAAATCTCAAAAACGCGTTTCTTTCTTTTCTTATATTTTTCTGTATTATTATTATCTATCAAAATCACTTCTCCGAACAGGGGAATAACATACTCTCTGTCCAATGTAAAGAGTTTGTATTCCAAATGTTTCATTTTATTGAGAATTCAAATTGATTCAAAGAAAAAAAAAAAATTTGGATAATTTGATTTGAATAGATTTACGAATCCAATTTTAAAATATTTCAATTTTTTGAATTGAATTTAATTTTGAGTGTTTACAATTCGAATCGATTAGAAAATTAAAATTTATACATAATATATATATGTGTGTGAACTATTGTCCTACTGCCTACGTGATTAGTGTTCAAAACGTAAAATTGAAAGAAGAGTCCATTTCCAGCTTGTGGGATTTCACTGTATTTTTTTTAATTATGTTTGTTTTAAATTGAAATGAAAATAGTTTCTTGTTGAAATTTCAAATTTGAACAAATCGATTCACAAATCAAATTGTAATAATAAAAAATAAATCGAATTGGACCTAGAATGAATCGAGTTAAAATAAGGATTTAGCAAATCGAAATACAAAATTTCAATTTGATAATGGCTAAATTCAAGGATAAATTACACAAATTCCATACTTATGAGGCTATATTACCTAATATGCCTTACTTTTTAAAAATTACATAAAATCTCAATTTTCAACTTTACTCTTGATACATATCAAGAAAACCCCACATCCTATTTTTACTCTACCATTAACTCATTCAAGATTTTTTTCCCAAAAATATCTCCCTAATTATCAATAATTAAGTATCTTCCTTCCTGATTTTTTCTCTACCATTAATGCTTAAATCATCTTTCTTCCTGATTTTTTCTCCTTCATTAATGCATGCAACTTTTTTTTTTCTCCTAAAATCTCTCCCATTTTAAAAAAAAATCTATTGATACATACATAAATTTATTTAGTTACTCATACATGTTTATTCTTTTAATGTTGATTCATAAATATGACATCATTCTATGGGTATTAAGGTGATTCATATGATAGATACATTTTGTATGATTTTAACGGGTGATACATATGAAATTAATGTGTGATACATATTGTATTATGGTGATTCATATGGTAGATACAATTATTTATTTTAATTATTGAGTGATTCATATGATATTAATGAGTGATATATATAGTGTTATGGTGATTCATACAATTATTTATTTCAATTATTGGATGATTCATATATATGGTATTATGGTGATTCATATGGTAGATACAATTATTTATTTCAGTTATTGGGTGATTCATATGATATTAATGAATGATATATATGAAATTATGGTGATTCATATGGTAGATACAATTATTATTTCAACTATGGGGTGATTGATATGTTATTAATGAATGGTAGTTGTGTAGTCAGTGTAGGAAACAAAAGTAATAATATTTTAAAAAAAGACTAAAAGTAGAATTGAAACATAAGTAAAATTAAAGCTAAAAAAAAGCAGACTAAAATTAAAAACGAAATTAAAGAAGAAAAAAGAGAAAAAAGACCAAAAAAACATATCTTTCATAATTAAAGACGAAAAAATAGAAACATAATTAAAACACCTAAATTAAATCTAAAAAAGAGAGAAAAATTAGATATCCTTCCTTAAATAAAAGAATACAATGAATAAAAGAGAATTTATTATTTCCTTAAATAAATATCTAGTTAGTTTCAAATGTATCACTTTTTATCTGTATCATCATATAACATATGTATCACTGTTTCAAAAAATTGGGATAAAATGTAATTAACAAAATAGACGGAATTTTATGTAATATCACTTAAAGATTCAGGGATTTATGTAAGTTACCCTAAATTCAATCCGAATTGATTCGTGCACATGTCTATTTGACTCATGTTCATTAGAAAAAAATTAGTATTTGGGTCAAATTTTTTCATTGAAAACTTTTAAGAATTTAAAATTTATCTTAAACTTTTATATTTTACAAGTTTAACCGCACGTGCTTCACATATGTAACGTTTGATTATTTAAAATTAAATGATTTCATCTATTGCGGAGATTTTAATAAAGTGTAAAACTCCTTTCACACTTTAATATAATAATGTAAACACAAATATACATACATATATATATATTACCGCCAGAAGTTTCAAGTGATTGATGGATCATCACTTTTGCGTTTGTCATATAGTAACTCTTTTCCTTGTTGTCACAGATTAAGAGATACACATCAATTTGAATCATATTTGTATTACGATTATTTTGTTATATATATATTTAAAATCTTTTCTTATTTTAAATTCAAATACTTACAAAATCATTGATTACATTCTTATTATGTACTTAAAACTTTTAAAATACTGGTACTTCTTAAATTTTTTTTATTCTAACAGTTTTGTATTTATTTCTAGATTTTTTAAATCTTCTTAAAATCAAATTTATTTAATTTAGAATTCTTAAAATAATGAAAAAAAATATTAATTGACATAAATTTTGATGAGTTCTAATAAGGAAAGGTTTATCATAAATATGTTTAATTAATTTTAAACTATTAAAATGAAAAAATAGTGAAATTTTGATGATATTTAATAAGGAAATGTTTAATCATAAATATATTTAATTAATTTTTAACACTTAAATATTAAGAAAAAATAGTGAAAAGTCGATTTTGTCTAAAGTAAAGACTTTTAAAGAAAGGCAAAAAATCCAAACAACATTTCTAAGGTCTTCACACTTTTAATATATTATATATATAGATTATAGATAAACATATCTCACCATTTATTAGTCTTAACTAATATCTCTTTATCAAGCACCCCCATTAATAAACCTTGTTACTTGACTCAAGTATGTAATTGTATTGGGGTGAAAACCCAACTTTTCTTTAAAAATTAAAATTTCCTCTCAGTTTTGAACAATAATAAACTCCTCCCTTTGTTCTAATTAAATCTTTAAAATGCCTATTGGACTCTTTCATTATCAACATATTTTGTTTTACTTCTTTAAAAATCATGATATTTTTACTTTTCAAAAGTTCATGTAAAAAGATATTCATAAAAATATAAACATTATTTTTTGGATGAAAATGTGAGAAATACTAATTAAATATATAAGTTAATGATATTATATAACGAAGTAAATTAGCATAATGAGAAAAATTATTTTTATTAATAATAATCAAACTCTAATTTATTTATATTGATGAAAATAGTAGACAATAATAACTATACAAATATATTTCGATGTAGGAAAAAATAAAATAATTAAAAACTAAGATAAAATTTTTAATGACTGTATTTATTTAGATTTTAAACTATAATATATGTAATGCTTCATTAACGACAATCAAAACTTGTTTATATATATAGACAATTGACAATACTTTCGTTGTTTCATATTACTTAACCATCATACTAAAAGTAATTGTTTTAATTTAATCCAATTTATGAAATCAAGAAAAGTTTTTAATATTTTTTTATTTCTACTCTTAGTATTAAATAACTGTATAAAGTAGCAGTAGTCAAATTTAAAGTTTCAAATCAAAGATAATAATGTTAGTTTAGTAAAATACACATCTAATTGAATTTCTTTAAGGGATATTTCATATCAAGAAGTGCCAAGTAATATGAAACGAATGGAGCAAGAGAATGAAGAAAGACAAAAATATACGCACATACATACATATATACATACATATATATATACGCACATACAAAAATATACACACATACATACACATGTATGTATGTATGTATGTGCGTATATGTATATATATATATAGACACACACACATATATATACATATCTATATATATATACACACACATATATACACACACACTCACACTTTTGATGCATATAACATTGAAATAGAGGTTATAAAAATAACATCAAATTTTGTGATAAATTCAAAAAAATATTATTCTAATTATAATGTTAATGAACTTAAATAAAAAGGTATAAATACCTAGGTAAAAAAATAAATTATCTATTATATAAAGATGTGTTACATAAATATATTTGTTATAACAAGAATAAAATCGGCATTACATAGAATAAGGGGGGAGGGAGGTTGATTATTGTACAAAGTTGAGGTAAGAGTTTATTTTTTAAAGCATAGTTCGGGATGAAAATGATTTTCACCCAGTAGTATTGTTGCATAGCAGTTATTAAAACTAATGAAATAGAAAAACTGAATGCTCCTTTACAACTTGAGAAAATTTTGGCAGTTCCTACATTGATGTGCAAAATTATTTATGAGCAGATTGAAGCTTATAATTTTTGAGTTTAATTTTTATCATGAAATATTTTCATAAAATGATAATATAAAGTCATGAATAATTTGAATAGTCTTAGAAATTACGCGCAAAAAATATATTTCTTAAAAATTTTATTTTATTTTTAAAATTTATGACCAAACACATGGTAAAACTTTACTTAAGATTTCACTAAAAATGGCTTGAAATTATGGCCAAATGCTAACGTAGAAGAAAATAATAAGTTTTTTTTTAATTGTGTACATAAATAAAAGAAAGAAAATTTTATTTTTAATATCCAGGAAGCTAAAACCAAGGTCATAAAAGTTAAAAGTTTTTTTTAAATACTAAAAAATGCTCTCTAAACCTTAGGAAATCTTTTACATATTTTCTCGGTGACGATCATGGCCATGACGGTCATTGGGCAGCCTCCGTTGGAGTCTACTCAGTCAATAGCTAAAAGTAAAACAGACCCTGGAAGGAACTATGCTAATAGTAACACAGACCCTGGAAGAAACAATGCAGCTATCCTGCAATCCTATCGACAAAACATGTTTCTTTATCACTAAAACCTTTACTTTTTTGCATGGGGAACCAAGGGCAGTTTGGGAGGAACAGGAGATCTCACAGATGATAAGTAATGAAGAGCTAGCATATATGGTGATGGGTAAGTTTTCGTATGGTTGACCAGAAATACACGAGTTGAGGAATTTGATTCCAAAAGAATGTGAGTTGAAAGGAGATGTGAACATTGATTTACTATGCAATAGATACATACTAATTAAGGCGTCACAGATGGAGGACTATGTTTAACCTATTATTAAAGCCAATTTTCTAAATTGCTCATAGAAATTGAAATTGCTCATAGATTTCATTGCCTTCCTTGCCTCCTAATTTCTTTGGGAAAGAAATAATTTTCTCAATAGAAGCAGTTGTTGAAAAGTCATTGCAGGTGGATACAGCAACAACTAATAAGACAAGACCCAATTGTGTGCGAGTAAAGGTAGAAGTGAATTATTGGGAGATTTTCCAAAAAAAATTAACATTGCCATTAAAATAAGTCAGGGGAGATAATAGCAAAGTGGATCACGATTAAGTACGACTATTCGTCAAAATATTACAATTCTTACGACTATTCGCCAAAATATTACAAGAATTGTAAATTACAAGAGCACAATGAGAAGGAATATTTTATTTTGCATCCTAAACTATATCCTAAGAAGTAGAAGAAATGGAACAAAGAAAATAATAAAGAAAAGGGCATCATAGAGCAGACAATACAAAAAGATCAAGGAGTAGAGAAGGATGATCCAAGAAAACAAGATACAACAAAGAGAAAAGAGGAGGAGAACAAAACATTCAAATAACAAATAGGCATCTATGGTGCAAAAGAGAGAGATATCCATACAGAAGAGGAATGGTGCAAAAGAAAAAAGAAAAAGGAAAATACGGATAGCAAAAAAAAAAAAAGAAAACAACAAAGCAATGGGTAAAAGAGGTGTTTGGTAGGACAACAGATCAAACTAAACAACAAAACGCCAGGTCAGACAAAGAGGTGAAAAAACAAACTCAAAAAACAAAAGTAACAAGGAATTGGGTAAAGACCACAAAAAGACAAAGAAAGGACAAGAGAATTATGCAGGCACAAAGATAAAACAATAGAGGTAGAGCAACAATAATCTACTAATATGCATTCAAGTGAAGTAAGTGTCAATAAAGAGAGTAGTAGACTTAGATGTTGAAGAAAGAGAGGGAGAAGAGGTTATTTCAGAGCATCAGGCTAAAATTTGTGATGATAAATCCGAGAAAAAACCACTGGATCCACAGCTAACATACACAAAGTTAATGAAGATGGTTCAAAAGGGAGGAGAAGCAGATATACATGAGCAAATTAGGAATGAAAAAGAAGATGGAGATATACAAGAAAATATCAATGAGGTAAGTGCTAAAGGGGACTTCTCGCCAACGCATACGAAGGAATTAAGTCCAGGAAGGAAGAAAACAAAGACAATCCACAGAAAAACAAGTCAAATAAACACAAGGAGTAGCTCAGCAATCCATTGAGTAGACGATGGCGGACCACATTTTTTATGGAATATTAGGTCAGTACAAACTCAAAACTCTTTTGAGAGGGTACTTGACCTAAAAATGAGATACCACTATTCATTTATAGCCCTCTTGAAACCTTTTCACGGGCCACAAGAACTAGATATTTATAGAAAAAAAAAAACTAGGTATGGTGAATGTTGCAATAAATTTCTGCAATAAAATATGTGTGTTTTAGAGCTCTGAGTGGAAAAAGAAAGTCCTGAGTGATACACATCAGCAAATCACTGCTCAACTTTGTCATGAAGTTAATTAAAAAGAGATTATCATGACTGTAATATACGTAAAATATAGTGCATCGGAAAGATTAGAACTATCAGAGAATTTGGAGAACAATGCAGAATCAATAGGTGTTTTATGAATAGTAGGGGAGTTTTAATGTGATACTTGATGAATTGAAAAAACTTGGTGGACTACCTATAACTCAATAGGAAGTGATTGACTTTTCTCAATATAAAAACAACTATGTATTGGCAGAGTTACCTTTTTCTGAAAGTCTATATACATAGTGAAATGAGAGAATTGAAGAGAATTTTATATTTAAAAGGATAGATAGAGTCTTTAAAAATCAAGAATTTATGCAGGAATTCCCAAAAAGTGAAGTTCTATATTTAATTAGAGATGAATTAGATCATGCCCCATGACATGTCACTTGTAAAACAAGTCAGGAATCAGTAATAATGCCTTTCAGATTCTTACACTTTTGGAAAAAGCACAGACTTTCAAAGAAGAGGTTTAAAAAAATGGGAAGGAAGCATTGGAGGATCGCCTTTCAAAGTGTTTCGTTAGAAGATGAAAAGGCTCAAAAAGACTTTGTTGCAATTGAGCAAAAAAAGTTATGGGAATATATTTCAGAAAATTAATACCACTGAAGACTTGGTGAAAGTGAAGGATATGCAACTGAAAATAAACTCATTGAAAGAAAATAGGGCAGAACTGAGAGAAGCAGAGTAGAATTACAAAAACTCAAAAGGATTGAAGAGGATTACTGGATGCAAATAGTAGGGAATGATTTGAGGAGGGGGACAACAACAACAACAACAAACCCAGTGTATTCCCACTTAGTGGGGTCTGGGGGGGTAAGATGTACGCAATCCATACCTCTACCTCTGATGAAGTAGAAAGGCTGTTTTCGAAAGACCCCCGGCTCAAGTCACGAGATATCACACAAACACATAGTACAGCACAGAAGCAGATGACATAACGAGGGGGACAAAAATACTAAATTTTATTATGTTTATACGAAGGGAAGAAGAAGAAAATTAAGTTTGTAGAGAATAGAAAATGATCAGTACATATTACTGGAAAACCAATAAGAGATAAGAGAGGAGGCAATTAGAGTGTTCCAAGATTAGTTTAAAAAGGTGGATAGACCTGAAGATTATTCTATACTGGATAATATTCCAATGAAAATCACAGAGAAAGATAATGACAGAATGATCAGACCCTCGAAGCCGGAAAAGGTAAGAGAGGTTTTTTATCTTAATAAAGAAAGTGCTTGTGGAACAGATGACTTCTCAAGAGACTTTTTTCAAATATGCTGGGATATAGTAAAGAAGGATATATTGAAATTGGTAATGGATTTCTTTTGTGGCTATGAACTGCGTAATACATCACACACACTAATTTGGTGTTGATTCTAAAAAAGAAAATAGTGAGCAGATTCTCAGACCTCAGGCCAATTAATTTGAGTACTTTTGTCAATAAAGCTATTTTCAGAGTCATACATGGAAGGTTAATTGAATTTCTTCCTAGAGTAATTTCTAAGAATCAATCAGAATTCATAAAAGGTAGAAACATTGCAAAGAATGTCTTCCTTGCTCAGGATATCATCAGGGATATCAATAAAAAGGAACAAGTATCATAATGTAGTTGTCAAATTGATTATGGCAAAAGCATATGATAAGGTATCTTGAATTTATCTTACTAAGGTGATGGAAAAGTTTGATTTTGGAGAAAGAATGACAGCTACGATTTAAAGATTGGTGTCCAATAATTGATACTCAATACTAGTTAATGGACAATCTCATGAATTCTTTACTTCAAGTAGAGAATTGAAATAGGGTAACTCTTTCTCTCTAACCCTTTTTTGTTATTGTTGTAGAGGTTCTAGCCAAAGGACTGAATAACCATGAAGATAGAGAGTTTGCAGGTTTTGAGCTACCTAAATAGAGTGAACAGATTAATCATTTATCATATTCAGATGATACAATTCTATTTTGCTCTGAACACAAGAAGTCAATCAAAAAGATACTGGAGGTGTTAAGGAGATATGAGAAAATCTCAAGGCAGTTGATAAACTTGAATAAAATTTTTCTATATTTGCATGAGGTTGAGAAAAATCACAGGGTAGGACAAGGATCCTTTCCATTCACATATTTGGGATGTCCTATCTTCTATGAGAAGAAATAGAAACCTCACTTTGAAGAACTTATAAAAAAGATTGGAAAGAATAATATTGTGGCAGAACAAGTTACTTTTTTATGGAGGGAAGTACACTGTAATTGCTCATATTCTATAATCAATACCATCTACTTACTGCCCGCAATGAATCTACCAAAAGGAGTAATTGATTAGATTCATAAAATTATAGAAAAATTCTTTTGGGGTAACACTGAAAGAACAAAGAGCAAACACAGAGTGGCATGGGGGCAGATGTCTTTGCTAAGAAAAGAAGGAAGAGTTGGCTTCAGGTCACCGCATCATGTAACAGATGCTTTATTTGCAAAATTATGATGACATTTTAGAACTTCCACAAATTCTTTATGGAGTGAATTAATGCGGAACAAGTATTATAAGAAGAGGCACCCATTATTGGCACAGAGCACAGAAACATCATATGTATGGAGGAAGATGATACAGATGAGAGAAGAAATAAAACACAATATTTGGTGGCAAATTAAGAGTGGAAGTACAAGCTTTTGATTTGAAAACTGGACAGGAAGAAGAGCTTTATATTATGTAGAGGAGGACAACAGAGGTGAGGAGGAAACTGAATTAAAAGAGTTTATCAGTGGAAGCAGAGTAAACATAGAAAGGTTGTAACAAGTACTATCGGAGGAAATGGTGAAGCACATTATTTATAATGTTTGCCCTAATATTACAGAAGAGAAAGAGGGTAGAGCATGGTGGATGGGAACCCCATATGGTAAATTTTTAGTTAAGTCAGCATGGGAGTATGTTATGAATAAAAAATATGTAAAAGAAATTTATGAGTATATTTGAAGGAAGGTCCTTCCTTTCAAGATAATTTTTTTTCAGTGGAGAGTGTGGAAAGGAAAAATAGCTACTGATGATAATCTACAACAAATGAGAATTGAGTTGATTTTCAAATGCTGGTGTTGTACAGAGGCTAAAGAGGATACAATGACACATAGAAGTTTGCTATTTGTATCGGTATAAACATAGAAGACATGTAACTGAATCAACTAATCATGGAGGGGTGGAGCAAGGAAGCAAGTGCAAACTAAAACATGTTTATAGAGCTATAACAATACTAGTTAAGCGGGAGTTGTGGAGGAAAAGAAACACCAGAAAATATGAATGAGATACTAGTCTAACCTTGATGGTGCAACACATCCAAATACACATGCATCAGATATTGATAATGTTGTAACCATGGTTGAAAATACAGTCATTGGAATGAAGGGAGCTGATCAAATTTTTAGGAAGTTATAAGCCTAGACTTCATCACTATGTGATGAGGTGAGAGATACCAGGTGTAGGAAGCGTAAAGTATAATACAAATAGATCTAGTAAAGGGAATCCTGGAGTCAGTTCTTATGATTTCTGTCTCAGAGATCACAAAAAGGGACTTAATACATGCTAATGCAGGAGTAATGGGTATAGCCACAAACATGACAGCTGAAGCTAATGAAATTCTAAAAGCCTTAATATATTGCTCTAGCCGGAGAATACAAAGAGTTGTCATTGATACAAACTCCTTAGTAATACTAAACATCATAACGAAAGTCTGGCAAGTGCCTTGGAAAATAATAGAAATGGTTAAATAAATTAAGAGGGAGGCAGAAAAGTAGAGGGCTGCATTCCAACACATATTTCGAAAATAAAATCAACTAGCAGATTATCTTGCTAACCTAGCAGAACAAAGAAACAACATGATGAAATTTAACTCACGCATAGTTATTCCAGGGGAAGAAAGAAGGATTTTAAACACAGGTAAATTGCAAATATCAACAATCAGAAAAAGCACAAGTAAAACCACCAACATCAGATTGCAGCACAAGCAGAGTCACATAATTAGAAGATCTATGGGAACATGAAGAAAGAGAGCAACATAAATATTAACATAAGAGTATGCCTGATTTATAGGGACATAAAAGTTGCTTTTCGACTAAACTATGTTAGCATACAAAAATTTTCACCTAAAATAAAGTGGCTCGACGTCAGATCTGATTTCTTCCACAGAAGGTCAACTACATGCCCTATCTTATACATGTAGAGGGCAATCTATTCCATGATACAACTAGTAAAGGTACATGAAAAGATTCTTAGGGCTATAAGAGTACTGAAATGGAGGAAAAATAGAGAAGACATGCAGGATTTATAGATGGAAGAGCTGCGAACTCCGATGGCTGCCTTCTTCGAATCCACTTTGAGGTGGACAAATCCTAAACACCTTGTTAAGAGGAAATCAACAGGATAAGAAGGAATAAAAGAAACAAAAAAAGAAAAACACAATGATTGCCTTGGCACAGTGAAGATTCTTATGTGTGAAGGATGAACATAGGAAGCTCAAAACTTAGCTTATTGATGACCTGGAGAAGGAGAAAATGAAAGCGACAATTCAGGTAGGAGCTAGCAAAGAATATCTTGGAATTGTTGAAGAAAATAAAAAAACGGAGAGGCAAATGAAAAATGTATTCCATAAGCTATTATAAGTTTGGGAGTAGAGGTAAAAAATTAGATAGCCCGACCCAATCATTTTACAAGTGTTTTATTTTTCTTCTTCCATTTTTTGTTTTTTGAATTAGGCTCATGGCCAGACTAATTTCTATTTCTAGAATTAATATAAGGCACAACATCCGCAAAAATTTAATTGAAAAAAAGAAAACTAAAATCGGATGGAGTCTTAAATAGTACACTCTCCATTTCATTTTATTAATTTAGACCTCTTGTTAAAATTAGTGGTTTCAATTTACTTGTTCAATTTATGAAATTAATAAAATTATGTAAGATAGTAGTACTGAAATTTAAAGTTTTAAAATATTATTAATAAAATTAATTTAGTAAAATACACCTTTAATTATAATTTCTTAAATGGTGTGAGATGTTAATTAATGGGTAAAAGTAAAATATAAATGAATGAAGTACAAAGAGATGCAACAACTTAACGGGCTCATAGCTTGTTTGAGATTGCCTTTTTCTCAAAAAAAGCAATTGTTTTGAGGGGAAAAAAAAACTTATTTTGAGAAAAAAATATTTTCTTTTAAGAAAAAGTTGTTTGGTAAACTTGTAAAAGTGTTTTTAAAAAGAATCAAAAGCAGTTTTTCTACTTCGGAGAAGAAGAAACACTACTAAAAACTTGGCTATTAGCTGCCAAGGTTAGCGAGGGACAAAATATATGTCGCTATTGCAAGGGACTTTGCGATGTTATCCCTCACTTAAGTCAAATATTTTAATTATTAATTTTTCTTAGAAGGTAAGGAGGGATGTCCCTCACTAAATTATGGCGATGATAAAAAATTGATATTAAATTTACTATAGCGAGGGACTCTCTCTCGCTAAATAATAAAAACTAAATTAATATTTCATAAAATTTAAATATAATAAGTATTATTTTTTTGGCTGGTACCAATAATTTATTAATTAAAAAATAAACAAAAATATAATAGAAGTTATCCAAGTAGTCCCTCGATATGATATATAGTATTACTTTATAATTTTTTTCCAATATAGCGAGGGAAGTCTCTCACTAAATTAAATACGTAAAATTGAGTATTTAATAAATCACTATATTATGTATTTACAGAAGATTAATGACAGTGATAAATTATTTGATCTCTCAATAATTACTTTAATTTTTTTTTTGCTTTTCATACTTTTATTTTAAATATTTATATATATACTAGATATTGACAGCTCGTGCTAGCACGAACCCAATATATATTATTTTTTAATATTAATTATATGATACAAATAGAATTTAGATAATCAATCATTACAATAATTTAAATTTTTAATTATTGTATTATATAATACTTTTTCTTCTATTCAATTTAAGTGACATTGGTATAATTTAGAAATTATCCAAATATTTTATATTCATAAATTTTTAAACTGTTAATTATGTGATTTATAATATGTTTTACATATTTTCTCAATAATATGAATACTCTCTGTGTCCTAATTTATGTGACACAGACAATATATATATATATATATATATATATATATATATATATATATATTTATTAATTATTGTGATTTAAAATAATTTTTGTCTCAGTTTTAAATAATATATGTTATTTTACGTCTTTATTTGTTCTATCCCAATATATGTGCACTAATATAATTTCGATAATCAAATAAATTTTTACGCTGACATATCATTTTTTGTCTATTTTATTTTTTTTGTGAAATATTATTAAATTTTTAGTGCTTGAATAATCATAATAATTAATCAGGGGTGATATTGTAAAATCAAGATTGAAGTAGCAAAAAAAAAACATGTCTTAAATGACTTATAATAACTAATTAAAATTGATATAACAAAAATTCTATAAAAAAATACTTATGGAAAAAATTTAAGTGAGTCTCATATAAGTTGTCAAGTTAATTTAAAATATCAATAGTTAATTTAACATTTTATATCTATTTTATTTTTTTACAAAAATAACAAATATTAAGATAAAAATATATGGTCTAATTTTAGTAGATACTATTTTTTAATTTTTTTTTTAAATTTTTCTAATTTTAGTAGATATTATTTTTTAAAATCATTAAAAATTTATTATTTATATTTAAAAAAATTATTGTACTAAGATATTTTATATTAAAACCTATAGTTATAGACTATAATAATAATATATCCCATGAATTTTCACAAAGTGGGGTATGGAGAGGACAAAGTGCATCCAATTCTTACCACGGATGTGGTTATGAGCTCAAATATATTAATGCATAACTTTTTTCTAAAATAAAATGTCCTACAATATATATGAAAAAGTAAAAGAAAAATTGTATCTTAACATTTAGCCAAACTAAACCATATAAATGAATAAGTTTATTTTTAATCAAAGTACATCACATAAATTCAAATGAAAAAACATGTATTTTTGTGCTCTTGCTGTTTGATTTTATAACATTATCTTAATTATTTTTTTTTGTTGTAAAAAGAAATAAATTAAACATGTCATAAATTTGTATCTTTTTAGTATTGATAAATTTTATTAATATATGCTTGATAAATTTTCTTCTGATACAATAGTAAATTACGTTTGCTCCTTACGAAGGTAAAATCTTATTAGAAATTTACGCCAATTTAATAATTATTTTTTAATATTTTTACTTGGTCCATGTTGATTTGACACGAATCTTAAAAATATGTATTAATGTGTTTTGAAAATCTAAATTTGACATTTAGTATTTGATATATTAATTTAATCACAAGATTAATGTTAAGAAAAAATGATAACTTTTTTTTAATTTGCTAAAATATATTTTAATATAAGAGACAAATAACAATAAATATATGAAATTTATTACTTTTAAAATTTAATTTAATTAATTAATATAAATTATAATTTATTTAAAATTACTTAATTATATCAAAATTATAAAAGCTATTTAAACATGCATAAAAAATTGAAACAAAAATTAGAATTATTTTTGTATTCCATCAGACAAAAACATAAGGTATTTGCACTGCTGCCATGAAAGTGGATCCACTATGTGGAAAGATTACATCATACAGGAATACAATTGGTATGAAGAGAAAGTTGTGTGATTGTTTAGTCATTAGATACTTATATTCATTTTTTTTAAGCTACAACACAATCCAACAATGCACAAGATTTTGTTTAAATTAATAATAATGCCCTTAGAGAATTTTTTTTTAACAACACCACACATGTTGAAGTCACTCTACTAAATGAATAAAAATATGTGTATATATATATATATATATATATATATTTGAATGAGTATCTTAGAAAGTGATTGTTAAAATAAGTAGAAATATTTTAGTGGTATTCTTAATAAAGATAACGATTTATTAATTTATAATTTGATAATAAAAATAGAGGTGTATTAGTGGTATAAGTAGTACTGTTATTAATTGATTAGTTATGTAATGTTATTAATTAGTTGTCCTATAACTTGACAATTACACTAAGTAGCTATGTACTATGAAATATTATTGACTGATTAAATTTATATGTCAATAATTACAATACAGTATAAGTGTATCTTTAATATCTTTATTAAAATAATATTGATTTATTAATTTATACAATAGTTAAATTAAGTATTAGTTATTTGAAAAAAAATATTAATTACTGGCTAATTTATACATTGATGAATATATTAACTATAAGTATATTAGTGATATCATTCATAAATATTAGTGAATGATATATTAACATATATTTTGACAGCTATATTAAGTAGAAATGTATTAATAGTATTTATGAAAGTATTATTGATTATTAAGATATACAAGATAGTAATTGCAAATAAGTACATAAGTTGCACTTTTCAAAAATTATTATCGATTGTTAGTTTATTCGTCAATATTAAAATAAGTGAAAGTGCATATGTGATATTCTTAACAAAAGGTTACTACTACTTATTGGTTAGCTTACAA
Source organism: Capsicum annuum (assembly GCF_002878395.1). Taxonomy (NCBI): domain Eukaryota; kingdom Viridiplantae; phylum Streptophyta; class Magnoliopsida; order Solanales; family Solanaceae; genus Capsicum; species Capsicum annuum. Next base: position 62,199,326 of record NC_061114.1, read on the forward strand.
GTTAACGACTTAATTAAATGAAGTGTACTCGTGTCATTTTAAAAAATGCTATTGACAATTAACTTATGAATTAATAATTACGCTAAGTAGAAGTATATTAATTGTATTACTAAGTAAGGATAATAATTGATTATCTTAAATTTTGATAATTATACAAGTAGAATTATATTAGTAACATTTTAAAAAAATATTACTAATTGATTAACATACATAAGATAGCAGTTTTTATGTATTTCTCTTTGTAGTTATTTGTTCATATTCTAATAAATAGAATAGGGGTCAAAGCCGACTCCAGATTACCCATTTAAGCAGACTTAAAAAATATATAAAATACAAAAGTAAATTAATGATATTTTACATTATGTTATTAATTAATTAAAATAAAAATGGATTAATGATATCTTTAAGAAATAGTATTGATTGACTAACCAATGTCAATAATTATAACAAGTAAAAGCATATTTGTAATTTTCCTGGCAAATGTTATTGATTGATTAATCTATAAATTGATGATTATACTAAAAGAAGTATATTAATGGTATGGTTAAGAAATATTAGTAACGAACAACTTATATTGACTCATTTCATTTTTTATTTATCACATTTTGTTACAAAAGTCAATTTGATAAATTTTTAAAGCTAAATTGATTTATATTTATTTAATTTTTAATTGAAAATTTAAAAGTTAGAAAATAATAAGAAAAATACTATAAGATGTGTAATGTATGTAATTATTTTCTTATTAATATGATGAATAAATACACCTTAAAATATGGATAAAAAATAAATCTAATTTTTAATGATATTCTAATTATTTTTAATATTTTTTTTGATTCACATATACTTTAAAAATATTATCAACTAGAATTATAGAAGAAATTATTTATTTAATAAAAACAAAATTGAAAAGGCTTGAGTTAAAATCTTAAAATGAAAATCCTTCATTGTTTCCCCCCCTCCTCCCTCCATTATATTTCCTTTTTTTTTTTCCAGATATTTTTAAAAAGTAAACCTTGGATTAAATTTTAATTTCTCAAGAAAACCCTAAATTCTAATCTCATCTTTCTCGCTAAAGTTGCCTACTGCCGAAGCTTTCAAGGCAACTTTGTCTTTCATCAATTCCTCAACTTTTTCTTGTTATCCAAATTACACTTGATTGAAATGCAATGTTCTATTTGTATTTGAATATCTTTTGTTCTATATGTACTTGAATTTTCTTTGTTGTTAAAGCCCAAACAAGGTGTTAAGGAATTTCTTAAATGAGTCGGTTTATGTTGTCAATCAGACGAGATAATTAACTGTTCTTGTCAGAAACAACCTCTCTACTTCTTCGAAGGTAGCGGTATGGGCTGCGTATATTTCACCCTCCCAAGACCTCACTGTGTGAGAATATACTGGGTTGTTGTTGTTGTATGGATTATCAATCAAACGGGATAATTAGGTGCGGACATAAACATTGAAAAATCAAAAATTCAGATTGAATTGAACTAATTTGATTCTTTGATTTTTAGTTCTTCAATTCTTGAATTTCGCAGGAGAATGCTGCAGATTCCCATCTCCAAGTGGAAGATTTGAATGATGATGATGAAGCCATCAAAACACTTCGTGACGTAAATAGTCATAATGTTGAAGATTTGGATCTGCTTGTGGGAATGACAGCGGAGAAAAAGTTTAAGTGTTTTGCCATCTCTAAGACATCCTTTTTCATATTTCTTCTCACGGCATCAAGGTTCGTACGTACTCAAACTAACAAAATCGATCTATTTATTTGTAACTGTTTTTTCTTAATTAACTACTTCAAAGTTTAAGTTAATCGAGTGATAATTCATGGATTGACTTGACTTAAAGTGTCGAACTCCAACCCCAAAAGAAAAAAACATAATATACGAACCAAAATTCATGGATTTAAAATTATTTGAATTTTAAAGATTTTGAGAATCAAAGAGAGAAAGTAAATTAAAAAATTAAAGAAGTGTTGGTTCATGCTGGGCGATTTGAGTTGTGAGTTATTATTTGATTCATTTTTGTCATATCTGGTTCAAGCAAAGTTTGAACATATTGATTATGAGTTATAGTACATTTTTACCTCTAATTGGTCAACAAAGAATACAACTCTCATGTATAGTATGATTTGGTTATAAAATTATTACTAATAGAAAGTTGATTCTATATTGTTTATTATATATTGTAATTTTACTTTTAATGTAGAATTGATATATTCAAGCAATTAAAAAGCTTAAAAGGAGTCGACTGATAGATGATCAAGGCAATTCAATCATGTCATCAGAGTAAAAAACTCTCCTGCTGGCTGGATATATATAGTTGGAGATGCGTATAAGGAAAGGGCATACATGATTTGCTCTGAGAAGAACTTTCACCGCCTCCAGTGTGGATTGCAATGTATAAGGAGTTTTGCCACCATGTCAGATGAGCAACTTGAGTAAATATGACAAGACGTTCAGGAGCTTGCTTGGAACTACAAGGAGTAACGCAAAAGTAGGATGGAGGAGGAGTGACGTAGGACGATACTTGAGTCAGACGACCAAGAACTCAAGGCTTAAGTAAATACCTTAATCAAGTTTCCTCATTTTCCACCCCTAGCTCTAATGATGATGGTGGAGAGGATGAGGAGGATAGAATGGAGTATTAGGTGATGTTGTTATTTTAGTTTTGGATTTTATTAGTTTGGAGTGTTTGAAATTAAAGAATTTATTTTGGTGATTGTTTACATACTTTTTTGATAATTGATTTGCATATTGTTTCAGTTGAATGAATAATGAAATGTGGTTGCTTAATTTTAATATTTGAATTGTTTTGAAAGTATTTTTTTTATTTTTTTATTGGTTGGACGTTGATTTTCTATTGAAATATTGAGTTTTTGTTAGTAAAAAAACTAAAAATACGATTAGATTAGCAAGAGACTTTGGGAGGGATATCCCTCAAAATATTCAAATATAAAATTAATTTTTTATTTAACTGAGTGAGGGACATCCCTCAGTATATTTAAATTTATATTTTTTTTATTAATTTTCACCTATCAAGGATCGTCCCTCGCTAAATTATAAATTAATATTATATATATTTTTAATATAGCAAGGAACGTCCCTCACTAAATTATAAATTAATATTATATATATTTTTAATATAACAAGGGATATCGCTCACTAAATTATAAATTAATATTATATATATTTTTAATATAGCTAGGGATGTCCCTCACTACATTAATTTTTTTGAAAAATTGTGAGACCAATATAGCGATAGGTTAGTGTCGGAGTCCTTCACTATTTTGCGAGGGTTTCCCTCACTCATAATTAGCAAAGCTTAAATTAGCAAGACACCTTATAGTGATGGCTGCCCTAACTAATTCTTGATTAATGAGGGACGTTCCTCGCTAAATCGCATGGCTAAAATAAGACTTTTTAGTAGTGAAAAATTTTTGCTTTTCAAAAATAGAAGAAACAGAAGAAAAAAGTTTTTTTTATAACAAATATATCCATATCACTTACACACACATATACACATATACATGTATATTATCCCTTTTTACTTAATTAGCATATCTTATAAGTTTGATTAAAATTTAACTTTAAAATTTTATACTTGACATTTGCATTATAATTTTTTATTTCATTCTATGATTTATATATTATTATTTATTTTTCACTCATTTTCTTTAAATAAAACTGAAAATATCATTGATGATGATGATCGAAGAATATATAACTCTTTATAAATGACAGACGAATCGTGTTGCAAAATCAAATGTTATTTTGACAACACTTATAAATTTTTTCTTGAATATTTAATTTTAAATAAATAATTTATGAAAAGTGATATATTTCTTACCATGTGACAATTTTTTTCATATGTAGTGATTTAATTTATGGAATAATTTTAAATTCATTTTTGTTTAAGTTCTTAAGTAATATTAAATTACTTAAGTAAGAAATCATCATTAAATATTTTTTAATGTATCTATGTATATAAACATTGAGTAAAAATTTTAAAGTACTTAAAAAACTAAAAATAAATGTTAATTAAAAATGTTATAATAGATAGTTAAAATAAATTTTCTTTAAAAAATAATTTTATTAGTAAATGTCTATTGAAACGTGTTATTTTTGGTCATTTCCTTCTAAAAGCACTCTTAAAATAAATTATCCAAACAGAATCTGTTTATTAAAAATACTTTTCAAATAAATTTACTATACACAAATTGCTTTTTTTCATAAATACTTTATTATAAAATTGTTTTATAAAAATATTTCTGAAATAAGTAATTTTCTTATAATTCCAAACAGACTCTAAACCTCTTACGTGCGCATGCAGGATTTGACACATTCATTTTTCTGTCCTACAATTAAGCGCACACAAGAATGCAAACGTGATAAATAAATAAATAAATAAATAAAAGTACGTCTTTAATGTTATGATATATATCAATTATAGTGAATGTCTATCACGATCTGTCAAGATCTATTTGATGTCTATCATGATTTGATGTATTTCTCTTTTAGTGTGAAACTAGGGGCAAATTCCCCCTATAAATGGAAGGGCTTCCTTCATTGTAACTTATCCCTCAAGAGAAGAAATAAGAATTACTCTCTCTATTCTCTCTAATCTTCTTCTTTATTCTTTATTAGTTTATAACACGTTATCAACACGAAACTCTACCATCTCAAATTTGAAGGCTAAGGCTAAGGTATTATTATTTTTCTTCCCTTTTTTCATATGGCTAACAATCTTACGAAGTGTGAGTTCGTTGCCCTTCAAAGTTCGGGCAAGAACTATATTTCATGGGTGTTGGATGTTGAAATCCACCTAGATGCTATGGGTTTTGGAGACGCCATAAAGAATGAAAATACAGCATCTAGTCAAAATTGTGCTAAGGTTGTCATTTTCTTGCGTCATCATCTTGACGAAGTTCTGAAAATTGAGTACGTTACTACTAAGGATCCACTCGTATTATGGAATAACCTAAAAAAAAGTTTGACCACTTAAAGATGGTTATCCTCCCGAAAGCACGATATGAGTGGACACATATAAGATTTCAAGACTACAAGTTTGTTCATTAATACAATTCTGTCATGTTTAGAATTTCTTCTCAGTTGAAACTTTGTGGAGAGACAATCAATGATAATGATATGATGGAAAAGACGCTCTCCACTTTTCTTGCCTCGAATGTGCTCTTACAGCAACAATTTCGAGAAAAAGGTTTCAAGAAATATACTGAACTGAGTTCTCATCTTCTCGTGGCTGAACAAAATAATGATTTGTTTGATGAAAAATTACGAGAATCGACCAACTGGATCTGCACCATTCCCTGAAGTAAATGATGTGCACGCTCACCATGCTAGGTGTGGAAAAGGTCGCAACCCTGGTCGTGGGCATGGTCGTGGTCACAATGACCAAGAAAAAAACTCTATTCCAGGTGTTAATCATTCATCAAACAAAAAGAGAAAAGATGAGAAACGTGAAGCAGTTACTTGTTTCCGATATGGCAGAAAAGGACATTATTCTTGTGATTGTCGTGCTCTCAAGCACTTGGTTGATCTTTATCAAGTATCATTAAAGAAGAAAGAGAGAAATCCCGAGGCTAACTTTCTCTTTGAAAATAATGTTGACATCACATGCTTGGATGTTGCAGACTTTTACGAGCACCCTGAAGGAAAGATTGATCACTTGATTGGTGATGGTTCCGTAAACATGGAAGATTTAATGATTTTTAATTTAATTTTATTTTTTTATTGATAAGAGTTAGTAAATAAAAAATCATGTAAAAGTAGTTGTTTGCATGAGTTAGTTTTTGATTAATTTAATTATATTATTGGTGTTTATTATTGAATTGAATTGAATTTTAATTTTATCATTATTTATTGAAAAAAAATACATTAATAAAAGCTAGGCGCTGCAAAAGAAAAAAGGATTGGTTGATGACATTTATGTTAAAATCTGATAATCTGATCCAACAAATCTTATATTGAAATCTTATATTCCAAATGGCATTTATGTTTTCAATAACACGTTGTGATAATATAATATTTTTGTTTTCAATATAAGTACATATCAGATTTTAGTACTGTGTATATTGATTACAAATGCATAATATTTTATTAAACAAAGACATTATTTTTACCATTAGACAAGTTAATAAATATGTGTGTAGATAGTTGACAGTTAATGGCATATGAATTTCCTACAATATTTATTTTCATTAAATTATACATAATAATGTTAGTGGTCACTGTTGTACCTTTACGAAAAGAGAATCAATATATAAGCTATTAAAACTATTAAAACTAAAATAATGAAGTTTTTACGTGTTAATAATTATATAGTTTAGCTCAAATTTTATATTTCATAGCACATGTATTTTAAGTAAACTATTGAAAAATAAAATGCTAAGCTAAGCTAATCACGTATTAATTGAACATATTTTATTTAATTGCTTAGTACAGTGAGACTAACAATTTCTTATAGTATAAGCTTTCACTTTGTACAAAAGATTTAATATAGATTTTATTTGGTGTATGTCATTTTATTTGAAGATATGGATAATTTTTAAAGTAAGCTGTCCAATTGTGAAGATATTTGTTTGATTGATTCTGGCACTATACATACATTATTCAAAGACGAAAAATATTTCTCTCATCTAAACATGGACAAGATTAATGTTATTACAATTTGTAGTAATGCTAATTTGATTGAAGGCTTCGGAAAATCCATTATAATCTTGCTCAAGAGAACTAAACTCATCATAATTAATGCTATATTCTCTCCCAAGTCTCGGAGAAACATGATGAGTTTTAAAGATATTCGTGAAAATGGTTATCATATCAAGACATTTGATAAGATAAATCTTGAATATCTTGGTATCACCAAGAATGTCTCTGGGAAGACATGTGTTGTTGAAAAGTTTTCTGCTTTATCAAAAAGTTTTCTGCTTTATCTTCTGGACTGTATTGGACAAAGATTTGTGCAATTGAGGCACATTCTATAGTAAACCGGAAGTTTACTGATTTCAATACTTTCGTACTTTGGCATGATCGTCTGGGACATCCAGGATCAATAATGGTGACACGAATAACAGAAAATTCAAATGGGCATCCATTGAAGGACTTGAAGGTTTTTTCGAATGGTGAATTTTCATGTAATGCTTGTTATCAAAGTAAGCTGATTGTGAGATCATCGCCAACAAAAGTTGGGATTGAGTCCCCCGCGTTCTTGGAATGCATACATGGGGACATTTGTGGACCAATTCACCCACCAAGTGGGTCATTTAGATACTTCATGGTCCTAATAAATGCTTCTTCTAGATGGTCTCATGTGTGCCTTTTTTCATCTCGCAACTTGACATTTGCAAAATTGTTGGCACAAATAATACGATTACGGGCTCAATTTTTTGATAATCAAATTAAGTCTATTCGCCTTGATAATGCTGCAGAATTTCCATCCCAAGCATTTAATGACTATTGATTATCGATTGGGATAAGAGTGAAACAACCTGTACCCCATGTTCACACTCAAAATGGCCTTGCTGAGTCATTAATTAAACGCCTGCAGTTGATAGCAAGACCATTACTGATGAAAACTAAGTTGCCCACTTCTGTTTGGGGTCATTCAACTTTGCATGCTGCAACACTTGTTCATCTTAGACCGATAAATTATCATAAATTTTTTCCGTTGTAATTGGTTTTGGGTCAAGAGCCTAATATATCTCACTTAAGAACTTTTGGGTGCGGTGTATATGTGCCTACAGCACCACCAAACTGCGCCGAGATGGGCCCCCAAAGAAGGTTAAGAATTTATGTTGGGTTTGAATTACCCTCTATTATTCGCTATCTTAAACCATTAACGGGAGATATGTTCACTGCTTGATTTGTAGATTGTTGGTTTGATGAGATACTTTTTTCAAAATTAGGGGAAGAAGATAGTGATATTAAAAGAGAAATTTTATGGAAAAATCCATCACTATCCCATCTTGATCCACGTGCTTCTATTTGTGAGCAAGAAGTACAAAAAATTATTCATCTGCAGAGAATTGCAAATCAAATGCCGAATGGATTTACAGATTTAAAAAGGATCACTAAATTACGTATTCCTGCAGAGAATGTCCCAATTTGAATTGATGTCCCTAAAGGACCATCCACTATGTCATAGCTAATGAATCTAAAACACGCTTAAAGCGTGGTAGACCATTAGGTTCTAAGGATTGAAATCCTAGAAAAAGAAAAATAAATGGTCAAGATGACACTACAAAAGATCCACATATGGAAGTTCAAGATTTGAGCAATGTTGATATCCTTGAAGGAATCAATAAGCCTGAGACTCAAGAAAATAAGAAACTATCCATAAATTCAAGTGATGTTGAAACTAATTTGAATCAATCTGAAATAGTAGTGGATTATGTCTTTGCATATAATGTTGCAATGAAAATCATGCAAGACAGTGAGGATCTTGAACCTCAATCTATCATAGAATGTCGACAAAGAAATGACTGGCCAAAATGGCATGAAGCAATTCAATCTGAATTGAATTCAATTGCCAAACGTGAAGTTTTTGGACCTATAACTCAAAAACCTAATGGTGTTAAGCCTGTTGGCTATAAATGGGTCTTTGCATAAAAAAAATGAGAAAAATGAAATACAAAGGTATAAAGCACGTCTTGTTGCACAAGGATTTTCACAGCTGCCTGGTGTCGATTATGATGAGACATATTCACCAGTTATGGACGCAATAACATTGCATTGTCTTATTAGTTTCATTGTCCATGAGAGACTTGAAATACATTTGATGGATGTGGTAACAACCTATCTATATGCATCACTTGATAGTGAGATATACATGAAAATTTTAGAAGGATTTAAAATGCCGAAAGCATATAGTTCAAAGCCTCGGGAAATGTATTCCATTAGATTACAAAGATCATTGTATGGTTTGAAGCAATCTGAATGCATATGGTATAACCATCTTAGTGAATATTTATCTAAAGAAGGTTATACGAATGATGAAATTTTTCCATGTATTTTTTATAAAGAAAACAACATCGGAGTTTGTTATACTTGCTGTCTATGTCGATGACATAAACCTTATTGGAATGCCAATAGAGCTTCAAAAGGCAATTGATTACCTAAAGAAAGAATTTGAGATGAAAGATCTCGGAAAGACAAAGTTATGCCTTGGTTTGCAAATTGAGCATTTGACAAACAACATCTTTGTTCATCAATCTGCCTACACAGAAAAGGTGTTGAAATGATTATATATGGATGGAGCGCATCCATTAAGTACTCCGATGGTTGTTCGATCACTTGATGTGAATAAAAATCTATTTCAACCTCAAGAAAAGAATGAGGAACTCCTTGGTCCTGAAATACCATATCTTAGTGCAATTGGTGAACTAATGTATCTTGCAAATACTACAAGACTTGATATTGCATTTTCAGTAAATTTGCTAGCAAGGTATAGTTCTGCTCCTACTAGGAGACATTGGAATGAGATCAAACACATATTACGGTATCTAAAGGGAACTACCAATATGGGCTTATTTTATTCTAAAGATTACAATTCCAATCTTGTTGGTTATGCTGATGCTCGGTACTTATCCGACCCGCATAAAACTCAGTCTCAAATAGGCTATGTATTCATATATGGGGGTACTGCCATATCTTGGAGATCAACAGAGCAGTCTATCGTAGCCACTTCATTGAATCACGCTGAGATTATAGCTATTCATGAAGCAAGCTGAGAGTGTGTGTGGTTGAGGTCCATAACACATCTCATTTGAGAAAAATATGGCTTGAAATGTGACAAAGTACCCACAATTTTATATGAATATAATGCAGCATGCATAGCACAACTTAAAGGAGGATTCATAAAAGGAGATAGAACGAAGCACATTTCGCCAAAGCTCTTCTATACACATGAGCTCCAAAAGAATGGTGATATTGACGTACAACAGATTTGTTCAAATGATAATGTGGCTGACTTATTCACCAAGTCTCTTCCAACTGCAACTTTCAAGAAGATGGTGTACAATATTGAAATGCAAAGGTTCAAGGAAGTTCTTATTAGGGGGACCTAATACGCGTTGTACTTTTTTCCCCTTACAAGGTTTTGTCCCACTGGATTTTCCTTGTAAGGTTTTTAATGAGACAACTTATATGCGTATTGTTAGACATTCAAAGGGGAGTGCTATGATATATATCAATTATAGTGAATGTTTATCAAGATCTATCAAGATCTATTTGATGTCTATCAAGATTTGGTGTATTTGTCTTTCAGTGTGAAACTAGGGGCAAATTCCCCCTATAAATAGAAGGGCTTCCTTCATTGTAATTTATCCCTCAAGAGAAGAAATAAGAATTATTCTCTCTATTCTCTCTACTCTTCTTCTTTATTCTTTATTAGTTTATAACATTTAATATTTTTTTTTATCAATATTTACACTACAACTTTCTCCTATTTTTGTTATTTGAAAGGTTTGGGTTTTGATTTAGATTTGAAACTTTACTCAACTATTATTTTTTATTAGTTGGAGAGGGTTAATTTGAAAGGAATTCTAGTACTCAAGATTGGATGTACTGTTTCAAGATAATTTACTACTTCCCCATTTCTAAATAGTTGTTAGTTGCCACCTTTTTATTATTAGGTTGTGGAGCTTGATTAATATGTGATGTACTGTTATATATTAATGTTCACGTGGTTCAATTGTACATATTCTGAATCATTAATATAAATAGCCCATCCGCCGTGGAGTTTACCCACGGGTGTTACCATGAAATTAATTCTCACACATCTCTCCCTCTCTCTCCTCAAGAACTTTCTCTCTAGTTTTTTCATCCTCTCCATAGATCTAGTGTGTGTGCACGCAAATCGATCCTAAAAACTTGTATCAAATCTTAGGAGATTTATCACGATAACTAAATATAGAAGGATCGAAGCTTGGAATTGAGAAGTTTGATGGATTCGATTTTGGTTTCTGGAAGATGCAGATCGAAGACTATCTGTACCAGAAAGATCTTCACGAACCCTTGACTGGGGTGAAGCCGGAGTCCATGATGGAGGAAAAGTGGAAGCTCAAGGATCAACAGGCTCTAGGGCTGATCCGATTTACTTTGTCGAGAAATGTGGCGTTAAATATCATCAAGGAGAAGACCACGCCCGATCTATTGAAGACACTATCAAATATGTATGAAAAACCATCTGCGATGAATAAGGTATATTTGATGCGTAGATTATTTAATTTACAGATGTCTGAGAATGGATCTGTTGCTGATCATATAAACGAGTTCAATATGATTGTTAGTCAACTGTGTTCTGTGGATATTAATTTTGAAGATGAAATTAAAGCATTGATTTTGATGTCATCTCTGCCCGAGTCTTGGGATACTATTGTTGCTGTGATTAGCAGTTCCTATGGATCTGAGAAACTGAAATTTGATGAAATCTGAGATGTTCTTAGCGAAAGTATTTGCAAAAGAGAAATTGAGGAGTCATCTGGTAGTGCTCTCACTGTTGACCAAAGAGGGAGAGACCAATCTTAGGGTCAAAATACACATGGTAGATAAAAAATTGAAAAATCGTCGAAAATCTCCATAAAAACCCAATGTGGCATGTTGGAATTATGGAGAGAAAGGACACTTTTAGACAGATTGCAACAAACCCAAGAAGAAAAAGAATAAAAAATTTGGAGATGATAATAATTCTGTTAATTCAGCAGAAGACATTGGGGATGCTCTAATCCTTAGTATGGACAACCTGGTTGAATCCTGGATATTGGATTCTGGTGCATCTTTTCATTCATCTCCAAGCAAGGAATTGTTCTAAAATTTTAAGTCTGGAAATTTTAGAAAGGTGTATCTTGCTAACAACAAGCCGTTGAGGATTAACGAAAAGAGGGATGTCTGTATAAAAAATTTAGTAGGAAATCAGTAGACATTGGAGGATGTTAGATATATTCTTGGTCTCAAGAAGAATCTAATCTCTGTTGGTCAGTTGGATAGCACAGACTACACAGTAGAGTTTGGAAAAGGTTCGTGAAAGATTGTGAAGGGTGCTATGGTTGTAGCACGTGGCATAAAATCTTGAACTTTGTACACCACTGTAGGGTGTATAAACATGGTTGTTGTTGCTGAGGGTGCTTCCGGTTCATGTCTGTGGCACAACAGACTTGGACATATGAATGCTAAAGAAATGAAGATGCTGGCTGCAAAAGAAGCTTTAGAGGGGCTGAAATCTATTGATATGGCTCTTTGTGAGAGTTGTGTTATGGGTAAATAGAAATAAGTAAGCTTCACGAAGACTGCGAGAGAGACGAAGAAAGTACGGCTGGAAATAGTCCATACAGATATTTAGGGACCATCTCCTGTTTCATCACTTGGTGGATCCAGATTCTATGTCGCCTTCATTGATGATTTCAGCAGAAAGGTATGGGTTATTTCTTGAAACATAAGTCAGATGTGTTTGCTACTTTCAAGAGGTGGAAAGCTAAAGTCGAAAATCAGACTAGCTTGAAAATCAAATGCCTGAGGTATGATAATTGAGGAGAATATGACAAGTCAGAATTCAAACAATTCTGTGCAACTGAGGGAATCAGATTGATGATGATAGTTCCTGGGAAGGCAAGGCAGAATGTAGTTTCTAAAGGATAAACAAAATATTGAATGAGTGTGTAAGGAACATGAGGATACATTATGGGCTGCCTAAGATATTTTAGGCAGATGCTATGAGCACAACTGCATACTTGATCAATAGGGGACTTTTAGTTCCTCTAGGGTTCAAGATTCTGAAAGAAGTATGGACAGGAAAAGAACTCAAGTATTTTCACTTGAGAACTTTTGGTTGCACTGCTTATGTTCATGTTGATCTAGAGAAGAGAGATAAGTTTGATGCTAAAGCTATAAAGTGCTACTTTATAGGTTATGGTTTTGACATGTTTGGGTACAGGTTTTGGGATGACAGGAACAAGAAGATCCTAAGACATTGTGATGTGATATTTGATGAAAATGTCTTGTACAAGGACAAAGAGTAAAAGGTTTAAGAAACTACAAAGCAAGTGGGAGTTGAGCTTGAGTTTTCAAAGATTACACCCAAAGATGTTACAACAGAAACTCAACAAAATCTAGAAACTGTCGTTGAAGAACCAGAGGTGGAGCAAGTGAAACCTGAGCAGGCTTGGAGGAGATCATCTAAGACCATTAGAGCACCAGATAGGTATTCACCATTATTACATTATCTGTTGCTGACTGGTGAAGGGGAACCAGAGTCTGTTGCTGAGGCCCTGCAGGTGGAGGATTCAATCAAGTGAGAGCAAGCTATGGATGATGAGATGAGCTCACTTGAGAAGAATAACATATAGATGTTGACTGAGTTACCTACAGGGAAGAGAGCCTTGTTGAACAAGTGGGTGTTTAGAATCTAGGTAGAACCAGATGGCAAAACAAGGTTTAAGACTCGGTTAGTAGTTAAAGGATATTCACAAAGGAAAGGTATTGATTATGATGAAATATTTTCTCCTGTTGTGAAATTAACTACTATCCAAATTTTATTGAGTATTGTTGCATAGTAGAATTTTCATCTTGAGCAAATGGATGTAAAAACTGCATTTTTACACAGAGAATTGGATAAGGAAATCTATATGCAGCAACCAGAGGGGTTTGTAGTTCCAGGCAAGGAACACATGGTGTGCAATCTCAACAGGAGCTTGTATAGGCTGAAGCAAGTACCTAGACAATGGTACAAGAAGTTTGACTCCTTTTTGAGCAAGAGTGGCTGTCGAAGGAGTGAAAAGGATCAGTGTTGCTACTTCAAGAAATACATTGATTCTTATGTATTTTTATTATTGTATGTGGATGATATGTTAATTGCAGGATCCAGTATAAAGGAGATAAACTCTCTGAAGGCAAGTTTGTTTTCTGAGTTTGAGATGAAAGATTTAGGTGTAGCGAAGCAGATTCTTGGGATGAGGATTTCTCTGGATAGATCTGCTGGCACTTTGAATCTATCCCAAGAGCAGTACGTTGAGAAGGTGCTCACCAGATTTAGAGTTAATGATGCTAAACCCAGGACTACTCCATTGGCAAATCACATAAAATTGTCAAAGAAGTAGTCACCAAAGACTACTCAGGAGCGGAAGCACATGGAACAATGACACTTGTTCCATATGCTTCTGCAGTTGAGAGTCTAATGTATGTTATGGTCTGTACTGGACATGACATAAAACATGCAGTGAGAGTTGTTAGCAGGTGCATGGCAAGCCCTAGGAAGGAGCATTGGGAAGCTATGAAGTGGATTTTAAGATATCTGAGAGGTACATCGAGTACTTGACTTTGTTTTGGCAATGACAAACTGATTCTGCAAGGTTTTGTTGATACTGATCTTAGTGGAGATGTGAACTCGAGCAAGAGCACTTCTAGATATATTTACACCATAGGTGGTACAGTAGTGAGTTGGATGTTCAGAAGTGTGTTGCTCTTTCATCTACTAAGGCTGAGTATGTGGCAATAGCTGAAGTTGGAAAGGAGATGATATGGCTGACAGATTATCTGGAAGAACTAGGCAAGAAGTAGAGTGAGAAGGTTCTTTACACAGATAACCAGAGTGTCATACAGTTGGTGAAGAACTCGGTCTATCATTCGAAGATGAAACACATTAGAAGACGGTACTGTTTCACTCGCATGGCAGTGGAAGAAAGTGATATATGTTTGGAAAAGATAAAGGGTACAAAGAATCCAGACATGTTGAAAAAAGATGTTGATGTTGGTAAACTAAGGTTGTGCAAAACCTTAGTTGGTCTTCTGTTATTGTGTCTACAGATTTTTTGGTGTGGCGAACATATTGACGATGGAGGAGTATATTCTTTTTTAAGAATGTAATTCTTGGATGACAGAATCAGTCTTGAAGTGGGAGAATTGTTAGGTTGTGCAGCCGGATTAATATGTGACGTACTGTTATATATTAATGTTCACGCGTGTGTGTGCATAGATCTAGTGTGTGTGCCCGCAAATCGATCCTAACATTTATTTGTAACCCTCTTAAAGAAAAATATTGCAACCCTCTTAAAGAAAATATTAACTTAATAACTAGTGAATGTGTCCGTGCTTCGCGCGGTTATCAATATTTTTTCTTATAAATATAAAAATGAATGTAGATAAATAAAGTAAATGAATATGTGTTAGTGCCTACATGTACTTTAGAATTCATGTATTTGTATGTAGGGGAATGAAATTTTACAATATAAATGAACAAAATATAAAACTAACACGTTAATAAGTATAAAGTGGATTAGAAAAGAAGAAAATACTATGCAGCAAAGAAAAATATGAATATAAAATGTATTGTCAGCCTTGAACCTCTCTTTGTTCCAATACATGTATGATTTAGTAACCTGCCATTAACAATACGAAATGAGAAAAGAAAAGCAATATATAGTAATTTTACTTGCGCTAATGACTAAGACATAAAGACAAATTTATCAAAATTTCTTGAAAACCTCATGATCCATTAGAATTTTAATTTTATACCTTATATATAAACTCAATTATGAAAATTTACACTATTTGATCAAGAAGATAGAAGTTGGTGCAGATGTTGGAATAGCAAAATTCAGCATAGACATGCCACTGTGCGTGGTGACACTGTGTTATGAGGAGACGCTGACTTTGGATTCTCGAGAGCTACAATATCCAATCCTGTCTGATTGATGTTCTGTATACAACCTTCAACCAAGCCTCCTTTTCCATCAAATAGTTCCACCCTTGCAAATTGGTCATAAGGAATAGGTGAAATTAACTCAATACCATTTTTCAAGGCTATTTTGCAACCCATGAATAAGTCTATGTCTTATTCTAGGACAACCTATCTGGCTTATGTTAAGACAGGAACTAACAACTATCTGTTAAGAATCATTTCCTCCCTAGAGTTCTCGGATCTAAAATCCACATTACGAACACCAAAAGTGGACAACCAAATTGATGTACAAGGCTTATAGATATAATAGGACGTTGGATCAGTAAAGGCACCATTTAAATTCTTATTCAAAATAAAGCACCAACGCAAATAATACTTTTGAACAAGCCATTTTCATAGTTCACAGCGATTGCATATTTATACCACATAATAAGACAGTAAGATACTACTCGAGGACAGTGAAAATTAGCTTAATGTTTACAACTTCTTGGGTACATAATGTTGTACGATCTGTAGATACACAATGAAAAATCCCTTCTATACCAAAAACAAAAATTGAAAATGTCTTACCTATATGATGGTCTTCTTCATGACGAAAACGACGACTAAGAAACATAGTAAAGGATAAGAAAATTATACAAATATATAGACATAGATATAATAAATTAAAGTGGCCAAAAATAGGTCAATTTGGAAACCCTGAACGAATTTCCTTGGACCCAACAATCGCCATGTAATTTACCTCATAGCTTGCACAACTCTTCTTCTGAGTAATTTATTTATAAGCTCAGTGTTTGATGAATTTATTACAAAATTTATTACAATTAATATATTTGCCGTTTCATTCCTCCATACTCTGAAGATAATTGTCCCCTTAATTTTCCCATTAGTGTCTTTCATTTATATGAACGGCCTTTTCAATTGTCCATTATTAAATTCAATAATCAATATATAATTAGATATTTTTCATTTTAAAATTACAGAAAAGTCAAAAAAACCCACAAAAAGATAAATAGGATTCTAGACCTCATAGCATGCCACATCATCATCTCTATTACTCTCTTTTATATATATATATACTAGAGGAGCATGACCCATGTCAGCACGGGGCCAACATTAAGATATTTATTTATCTTTTCAATCTTGATATATTTAAATAAAATTTTTTAATAAAAGGATTGCATAGTTTTCTAAGATTCATCCAGAATCTAGCATGAGTTCAACATATATTATTTTAATACGTATTTAGATAATTTAAGTTGTTAACTATTGTAATTTATAATATTTTTTATGTAATTTTAAAATTAATATACGTTACTTTTCTTGTCCAAATTATTGTGGCACTGATAGTGAATTATATTTTAAAAATAATTTAAGTTTTTAATTATTGTGATTTATAATACTTTTCTTCTATTCCAGTTTAGTGACACTAATATAATTTCAAGAGTCGACCAAATATTTTATATCTTTTAAATTTTTTAAATTGTTAATTATTGTGATTTCTAATATTTTTCATTAATTTTTTAAAAATATATAACATATTAAATTATTTTTAGATATTTTAAGTTGTTAACAATTGTAATTTATAATACTTTTTATGTAATTTTTGAATAATATATGCTACTCTCCTTGTCCAGAATTTTGTGTCGACGACAGCCAATTATATTTTTTAAATAATTTAAATTTTTGATCATTGTGATTTATAATATTTTTTCTATCACAACGTATGTGGCACAATGCTTAAATGACCATAATAATTAATTAGGGGTGATATAGTAAAATCACGACTGAAGCAGCTGAAGTAGAAATCAGTCAATTTTTAATTTTTTTTTTTGTTAATTATTGTTATTTACAGTACTTTTTATTTCATATTCAAATAATATATGTTGCTTTATATCTTCTTCTGTCCCGTCCCAATTTATGTGGCCTTGCTAAAATAATGAGAGTCAATAAAAATTTTATATGTCTTTTAAATGTATTAAGTTATTAATTATTATGATTTGTGGGAACAAATTAGTTTTGAACATGATAGCCAATTAAATAAATAATTTTTTTTTACTTTCAATATGTAGTTATAGTTAATTAATATAAATTAATATATATTAAATATTTAAATCATTATGATGAATTAATGGAATTATTATATATTGGGGCATGATATGTAATTAAGTGGTAGTAGAGGGATTTTTTTGGTAAGAGTCAATAAAATTTCTACATGTCTTTTAAATATTTTAAATTATTAATTATTGTGATTTGTGGTAACAAATTAGTTTTGAACATGATAGACAATTAAATAAATAAAATTTTCTTACTTCCAATATGTAGTTATAGTTAATTAATATAAATTAATAAAATATAGTAAATATTTAAATTATTATAATAAAATAATAAAATTATTATATATTGAGGCATGATATGTAATTAAGTGGAAGTAATTAGACTTTTTCGGTAATTGCAAGAGGTGGTCGAAATCACCTCTTCTATATAATAGAAATATATAGATTTGATTAAACCACCTTTATTTATTACTCATCTCTATTAAATACTACTTTTTTTTTTATGTTTGCACTAATTAATACCCACCACATCCCATTATATTCGTCCCAATTTAACATTGCATATTGATTAAGAAAATCAATTAATAACATGATTATTTTACCATAATACCCTTATTAAATAAAATTTATATTTTAATTTGAAAAAAATAATTAATACTAAGGGTTAAAAAGGAAAAAAATTGTCTTGTATTGATTAATGGAAAATGACAAGTACAATGAAAAATCAAATTAAAAAATTTGGGATGAGTAAAATGGGACGGAGGGAGCATCTCTCTATATTTATGATCGCGAGTAAAGATGGAAAAAGTCAACTAATTATGTATTAATTTTTTTATAATTACAGGTATTACAGAATACTCTCCATTTAAAAAAAAGACTTGTTTTAACTTGACACGGAGTTTAAGAAAATAAAGAAGCTTTTTGAATCTTGTATTCTTAAATTAAAGTTCTATCAAATGTACCAAAAGTTCTTTAATTTTATCATCTTAAACATGACATGTGGAAAAGTGGAATTAAAGTGTTTTCACAAAAGAAAATGATCAATCTTTTTGGAAACAGATTAAGGGTGTTTTTGGTATGAAGGGAAGCATTTTCCAGAAAATGTTTTTCAGTTTTCTTATGTTTGGTTAGCTTATATGTTTTGAAAAATATTTTTCAAACCAACTTATTTTTCTTAAATCTAAGGAAATTGACTTCCCTTTAAAAAGTAAGGAAAACATTTTTCAAAACTCTCTTTCAACCTCACTTTAAATTTGAAATGTTCATACAATTCTCAAAATCATCTACTCCGCCCCCTCGGCCCCGCCCCCGGCCCCAATACCCTATCACCCCAAAACCGCCCCTACCCCTACCCCACCCCTACCCCTACTAGCCCCCCTTCCAAAAATAATGTCTATATTTTATTAAAAAATTTAAACTTTTATCTTACCCGCCATCCTCCCTTTCCCCTCTTACCGCCCCCTCTCCCATCCCCCCAACCTAAAAATAAAAAATTAATTTATTTTTACAAAAATTTCAATTTTTTCTTCCCCCTTCCCCCTCACTCCCCCCCTCCCCAAATTTTTTTTTCCACAAAAAGAATTCAAAAATTTTTCTTACCCCACCCCTACTACCTATTCTAAGACCCCCACCCACTTGCCTACCAACCCCCTTTCCAAAAAAGTATTTAATTTTTTAAATTTATTTTTTCAAAAAAGGGATTCTAAAATGTATTTTTACGCTTTAGCTAAACACTAAAATTTATTTTTTGAAAAATATTTTTTCATCCACCAATCAAATACTAAAAAATATTTTTCGAAAAATATTTTTTATCCATCAACCAAACATAAGAAAACAAGTAAGAAATCAACTTGTTTTTCAGGAAAACATTTTCTAGGAAAATATTTTCCATGGAAAACATTTTCCTTCGTACCAAACTCACCCTAAAAAGAAAAATAGATCATTCTTTTTGAAATAGGGGAACATTTATTTTTATTAAAGACAACAAGTATTTGAAAACCGAGGAAGTACTTATCACTTTTCTTTAACTTAAAGAAAATGAAAGATGTTTAACTATGAAAAGTTTCTTAAAAATTTAACATTAATGTGTTGTTTGAGCAGTTTCATAGTAGTAGCTGTTTTTAGAAATTGAATTAGGGAAGTTGGATTTTCAAAGCTGAGTTTTGGAGAGAATCAATAAATGTGATAGTGGTATGAGTTTTGGTATGCAGAACACCCTGACTCTCTTTTTCACTTTGGAAAATGGGTCTGCTGGCACATGACTCACTTTGACATTGCTATTATCAGGAGTTTGGCCACATGTGGCCCACGCTTTTATATTTGGGAGTTCACATTTGTAATTTTTGTTGGGATATGAGTCTTTGTCCCTTTCTATGTAGATAATAAAGCCTAATATGAATCAATCCACTTTTGTCCATAGAACCATTATCATGGGGCATATATATATAGATTTTTTAGGTCTTATTTCACTATCCATAAAGAGAGTTTTAGCAACCATAAGAAAAAAAATTTCATCTAAAAATTTCAGCCATAGTTGTCAACTTCAAATTGCGATTTTTGCTTTGTTTTCTTGTCTGATTGAGCTTATTTTTGGCCAACTTATTCCTCTCATCTTAATATTTAATAGAAACTGACGGAGGTGGATTTGGTGCCTGTAGCTCCTGTTTTTCATTTTCGAACAGCAACTGTTTTTTTGATATTTTTGCTCCTTTTTATTCTCTAGTTTTGGTGTTATCTTGTTGTGTTGTTGCTTGTTTGATACTTGTTTTGTGGCCAATTTTGAAGAAAAATAGGTAACTTTTGGTGATTATAGTGAAAGTTTGGTCCCCTAGATTTTTACGCTTCACACCGAAGGTTTTTTCACATACTTGGCGTCTTGACTTGATTGGTTTTATTCTTGTCTTAGCATTTTTGTGTAGTTGATATATTTGCTGCCTATTCTTTGTTTTTCTTGGATTTGATTATCTCTTCTTGATTCAAATTGAAATAAAAAGTTTGGACTTTGATATTCTTCCGCTACTACCCTGTCAGACATTTTGATTGTGCCTTTGCCTTTCCCAACAAAGTGGTATCAGAGCGTTAGTTGTTGTTGATTTGAATAATGGAGGCAAATATGAGTAAAATGGTGTGTATGGATGGTAGTAACTATCATACTTGGTCAGGCAAGATGAATGATCTTCTCTTTGTAAATAAAATGTATTTACCTTTATTAGCGTCTACTAAACCTTAATCTATGATAGATGAGGATTGAGAATTTGAGCACCTACAGGTTTGTGGATATTTTTGACAATGGGTTGAAGATAATATTAGAAATCATATTATGAGACACATGCCAGAAGTTTATGTGACAAGCTCGAGACATTTTTTACTTCGAAGACTGGCAATGACAAGTTTTTTCTGCTTAAGCAATTGATGAATATCAGGTACAAAGAGGGAAGTCCTATTTCTGATCAAATAAATGATTTCTAAGGTGGCCTTGACCAACTGTTTGAAATGAGTGTAAAGTTCGTTGAAGAAATTCGAGGACTTTGGTTTCTTAATACTCTACCTGACTTTTGGAAAATTCTTCGAGTTTCTTTGACTAATTTTGCTCCCACTAGTGTTATAAATATGGAATATATTAAGAGTGGTGTCTTGAATAAAGAGATAAGAAGAAGATCTCAGGCCTCATCTTCTTTATTTTCACACTCTAATATTTTGGTTATCGAATAGAGGGGGAGAAACAAGTCCAGAGGTCGAAATGATACAGATAAAACTAGAATCAAGTCGAGATCTGAATTCAAGAATGTTACATGCGACATAAAAAAGGCATATCATCAAGTATTATGACAAACATAAAAGAGATATGAGACAACCAAAGAAAGAAGGTGATAATGAAATCGTGTTGTTATTATTGCTAATGATGATCTTCTTATTGCTTGTGGTGAAAATGCCATTAATCTTGTTCGTGATGAGTCTAACTGGTTTGTGGATTCTGGGCTACTTCTCATGTTATGCCAAAGAAAGAATTATTTTCTTCTTATACTTTAGGTAATTTTGGGATCTAAAAAATGGGCAATAATGATGAAGTTAAAGTACTTGGCATTGGCACTGTCTATTTGAAAAGTAACAATGGTTTCAAACTAGTTCTCCACAATGTCAAGCATGCTTCAGATGTCCGCTTGAATCTGATTTTTGTAGAAAACCTTGATGATAAGGGTTACGTTAACACCCTTGGTGCTGGCTAGTGAAAGCTTAATAGAAGTTCAATGATTGTGGCTCGAGGTGACAATTTGTCTAACTTGTATGTATTTCAAGGCTCTACTTCTAGAGGCTCACTAAACTTGGTGAAAAATGATACTTCATCAGTATGGCATAGAAGGTTGAGTGATATGAGTGAGAAGGAGATTGATAGTTTGGCTAAGAAAAAATTTCTTTCTAGAGTGAAACAAGCAAAGTTAAAGAAGTGTGTTCATTGCTTAGTCGGTAAATATAAAAAAGTTTCTTTTCATAGTCATCCACCTTCAAGAAAGCTTGATTTGCTGGAGTTAGTGCATTCTGATTTGTGTGGTCCTTTTAAAGTAAGGTCTCATGGTGGTGTACTTTACTTTGTGACTTTTATTGATGATCATTCTCGCAAACTATAGGTATTTTCTTTGAAGTCCAAAGATCAAGTACTTGATGAGTTCAAGGGTTTTCATGCCTTGATTGAAATACAAACAAGGAAGAAATTGAAATCCATCTGCTCAGATAATGATGGTAAGTATACTGGTCCTTTTGATAGATACTGCAGAGAGCAGGGTATTCGACACTAGGAAACTCTTCCAAAGTCTCCTCGGTTTAAGGGTTTAACAGAGAGGATGAACATAACTCTAGTTGAGAGGGTTAGATGTATGCTTTCAGATGCTAAGATGACAAATTTCTTTTGTGCAGAAACACTTAATACTATTGTTGATGTTATCAATTTATCTCTTACCGTTGTTTTGGATGGTGATGTCCCTGATAGAGTTTGGTCTGGTAAGAATGTTTCTTATGATCATCTTAGATTCTTTGGCTATAAAACCCTTGTGCATGTTTCTAAGGATGAAAGGTCAAAGTTGGATATTAAAACTAGACAATGTATCTTCATTGGTTAAGGTCAAGATAAATTTGATTATCGTTTCTATGATCCAGTTGAGAAGAAACTTGTTAGAAGCCGTGATGTTGTGTTCTTTGAAGACCAAATAATTGAAGATTTTGACAAAGCTGAGAAGATTGATTCTTAGAGTAGTGAGAGTCTAGTTGATTTTGATCTAGTTACTTTGACTATTGCTCCTGAAGAAAATCTTCATGATGATGAAAATCAAGTTAAAAATGAAGATAATGATCATGTCTACAATAACTAATATGATGTTGTTGATGCTCCGGTGCAAGTTGATATGATTGATCATCAACTAGTTATTGATGCTTCAGAGAGTTCTCTTAGACGATCTACTAGAGAGAGAATACCTTTATCTCATTATTCTCCCAGTGAGTATGTACTCTTGACTGATGGGGGAGAAGCTGAGAGTCTTAATGAGGCCATAAAAAGTGAAGAAAAAGAAAAGTGGTTTGATGCTATGGAATATTAGATTAAATCTTTGCATGATTATCATACCTTTGATTTGGTTAAGCTACCCAAAGACAGAAAAGCTTTGTAAAACAGGTGGGTTTTTTGGGTGAAACATAAAAATAGTAATCCAGTTTCACGGAACAAGGCTAAATTGGCTGTGAAGGAATTTAACCAGAAAAAGAGAGTTGATTTTGATGAGATATTCTCTTCAGTTGTGAAGATGTCATCCATTCATGAGGTTCTAGGCTTAGCTGCAAGTGTAGATTTAGAGGTTGAGCAAATGAATGTTTAAATCGCTTTTCTCCATGGTGACTTATTTGAAGAAATTTATATGGAGCAACCCAAAGGTTTTGAAGTCAAGAAAAAAGAGAATTATGTTTGCAAATTAAAGAGGAGCTTGTATGGTTTGAAACAAGCTCCCAGCAGTGGCATAGGAAGTTTGGTTCCTTTATGAGGCAGTAGGGCTTCAAGAAGACTACTTCAGACCATTGTATTTTTGTGCAAAACTTCTCTGATGGTGACTTACTTATTGTGTTTCTTTACGTTGATGACATGCTTGTTGTTGGTCATAATGCTTGCAGGATTCAAAAGTTGAAGCAAGAGTTGAGTAAGACTTTTTCTATGAAAAACTTAGGACCACCAAGATAGATTCTTGGCATGCAAATGTCTAAGATAGAAAGACCAAGAAGTCGTGGTTATCACAGGAGAAGTACATTCATACTTTGAAGGTTCAACATAGATAAGGCTAAGGTTGTCACTACTCCTTTAGCTATGCACTTTAAATTGAGTATGAAGTAGTGTCCTTCCAGTGATGATGACAAGGAAGATATGAAGAAAGTTTTTTATTCTTCAGATGTTGGTAGTTTGATGTATGCAATGGTTTGTACAAGATCGGATATTGCTCGTGCTGTTAGTATTGTTAGCTATTTTTTTTCTAATCCGGGAAAAGAACATTGGAATACTGTGAAGTCAATTATGAGATATCTTTATGGAACTTCTATTTTGATTTTGTATTTTGGTACATGGAAGCCCATCCTTTGTGGTTATACTGATTCAGACATGGCTGGTTATGTTGATACTCGCAAGTCTACTTTAGAGTATTTGGTTACTTTTATAGGGGCAGCTGTGTCTTGGCAATTTAGGTTGCAAAAATGTGTTGCTCTATCTACTACAAAAGCTAAGCTTATTGTTGCTATTGAAGCTTATAAAGAATTGCTTTGGATGAAGAGATTCTTGAGGGAACTTGGTGTTGCTCAAGAGAGGTATGTGCTTTATTGCGAAAGTCAAAGTGCTATACATCTTGGCAAGAATTCTATATTTTATGATCGGTCTAAACACACTGATATCAGATACTATTGTATTCTAGATGTGTTGGATTCTAAGTTGCTTGAACTTGAAAAGATTTATACGGATGATAATGGTTCTGACATGATGACGAAAGCTTTGCCAAGAAAAAAATTTAAAGATTGTTGGATGATCACAGGGATGGCGGTCTCCTCCACATAGTCGGGAGGGAAAGAATTGTTGGGATATGGGTCTTTGTCCCTTCCTATGTGGATAAATAAAGCCCAATATGAACCAATTTACTTTTGTCCATAGGCCCATTAATATAGGACATATATATAGATATTTTTAGGTCTTATTTCACTATCCACAAAAAGAGTTTTAGCAACCATAAAAGAGAGAAAGAGTGCAGATTTTTGTCTAAAAATTCTAGCCACAATTGTCAACTTAAAATTGCGATTACCGCTTCGGTTCTTGTCCGTTTAAGCTAATTTTGGATAGTTTGTTCCTCTCATCTCGATCGTTGATTAAAAATAAATGAAGATGGATTTGGTGGCCTGAGCTCCTATTTTTTATACCCGAACAACAACTGTATTTTTGGTATTTTTGCTCCTTTTTATTCCCTAGTTTTGGTGCTATCTTATTGTATTGTTGCTCATTGTTTGACACTTTTTTTTGGACAATTTTGGAGAACAATATTGTAAATCTTTGTGATTATAGTAAAAGTTTGGTCCCGTGGTTCTTTAGTCTTCACACCGAAGGATTTTTCACATAAATTTTGTGTCTTGGCTTGATTGATTTTATTCTTGTCTTAGCATTTTTGTGTGGTTGATCTATTTGCTGCCTATTCTTTGTTTTGTTTGGATTTTCTTATCTCCTTTTGGTTCAAATTAAAATTAAAAGTTTAGACTTGGGTATTTTTCCTCTGTTACTTGTCAGACATTTTGATTGTGCCCTTGCCTGTCCCAACATTTTTTTCTTTCATTTCATTTGAATAAAGTGCTCATTTTTCATTTTTCTTTCTTTTCCCCCCTTTTCATTTACATGACTCTTTCTTTGTCAATGTTCTTTTTCATTTGTTTAACTAGATTTCAGATACAATTTTCACAAGGATATGTTTCCTGCTCAACTTAATCATAAGATTGACGAGCAAAGCGTTGCTTGCCTCTCGTCTACAACTCTTATTGCTTAATTTACTTGAATGAAAACCTTCTAACAGTATCGAGAGAAAAACACCCCTACATATTTACAATATTAGTGTGCTCTACACGTGGCACAAATATAAATTAATAGCATAAGGCATACCGTATAATAAATAATTATGAGCAGTAAAAGCGACTGAAAAATATTTTTTCATCCCTAAATTAACTACTGTATTTTAAAAGCGAATAAGTAAACACACGCCTGACATAAAGGCCTCACGCATATCAATGCACGCAATGACTCTCTAGAATGGCTTTGGCTTTTATAGTAGTAGGTGCCATGGATTTTCAGAATTTTCTCTATTCTCTGCCTGAAGACGTAAGCATATCTGTCAAAATTTCGCAATTCTCGTCCCCTTTTTTCACCATCTATATATATTGTAGCATATTTATGTATGTTAGTAGAGAAAATTTTGAAAAAAAGATATTCGAAAAATTTAATTTGAAAAAGAGATATTTTATTTCTTTTTCATTTAATTTTTAGGATTTTGAAATAAAGGGTTGGAGTCAGGTGTTAAATAGTTATTTTTAAAATTTGTAGAACCCTTCCAAGTTATTTTTTTGAAACACTTTACTCCTTCCATTCTCTTAAAATTGTGATCATTCTCACCCCTTTTCTTCTTACTCCTGACATTTCCGCTCTTTCCCAATGAAAAATTCTCCTAAATTTCAATAAACATTATTCAAGTCTTTAAGCCCTGCACCTCCAGCGACTTCATGCTTAGGTTAGTATTATTGATCTTTCGATTATTTTAAGCTATATATTGATTGTTTCATTTTCGTTTTGTGACTGTTGGGTTTCTTAAACAGGATTTTGAAATTTCTTCGAATTAGGGTAGTGATTCGCTAAAAATCTATGTTATTTAGCTTCAATTATGTGATTGCATATCGTTTAAGGTTGGATTATGGTCAACGTTCCATTTTATTTTATTTTTTTTAAGTTTGACGATTTACATTCTGAATTATTTAGTTTTATTTAAAAAAATTATTCTTCATTGTAATGGTAAATATCATTAGATTTTGCTAGTTTTGATTCTAGATATATGTATTTTTGTTCAAATGCATGTTTTGATAATAGACATGCGGTTGATTAAAGGTTTTGTTTTTTAGGATTTTCAGAATTCTTCTTCTTTATTATAATGATATTTACTGGTTTTGATTATGGATTTTTTCATTTCTAATTTTCTAAATAGATTCGCATTTTAAATAGACTGTTGGTCTCTTGTAGATCTTATAAAAATTATGGCTAGAGGTATAGGAATATTGCGAAGCACGAATATTAAAAGGAGACCATATGAAGCCTCGAGGGCTTCAAAAAGGAAAAGAGTTGAACTAGAAGTAGAAGAATCAAAAAGAGGAGTCACTTGATGAAGGAGGTGCGCGAGGTGTAGTCAGAGATATTTTGGGCGAGGAGGTAGCACTGAATAGGAGGTAGATGAGGAGATGGTGTCCGTTCCTCATTGCATAAGGTACATTTTAAGCGAGAGGTACGACCTCACCCTTATTTTTGATGATATTGAGCTATTTTCTACCAAAATTTTAGTTCGGTCTAGGACAACCCTCTACGATCAATTTACAAAGATTGTAAATTGTCAAAATTTTAAAGCTAGGTTGTATTCATATTTTTTATTCTTACAAAAGTTGTCCAAGTTTATCAAGTTTAATGGATAGCTTGTTTATTACACATTGTTATATAGCATGAAGGAGGGCACTAAGGAGAACGAGATGTGGCTTTGCATAAGTGACAAACCAATTTATTTTGGCTTGAAGGATTTTGCATTGATCACGGGACTGAATTATTTCAAATATCTTCATAATTTTAAGTACAAGCAGATAATTTTGAATGGTGGATATTTTTATAAAAGAATAACCAAAAACAAGAAGATGGGTGCAAAGAAGTTTTTGAACCTTGTGAGAGGATATAGGACAATAATGACAAATACAATTATTGTATAGTGTAGTTTGTGAACATTATTCTGCTTGTCCGAGATAGAGAAAAGAACGCCAGGTTGGACATCATGACGATCGATTCTATCAAATTCTCTGAGGAGTACCCATGGGGCAAAGAGCCATTCGATCTAACACTAGAGTACTTAAAGAAGGAGATATATTTTAGTAGGCTAAATAAAACACATTCGAGAGAAATAGTGTATCATATTCTTTGTATGAATTTTCCAGGACATTTTTGATAAATATTTATCAATTATTTGATTAGTTTATTATAGACTACTAGTTTTATGCATTATATTATATATTGAAGGTGCTTTATTCATTCATATTTCTTTTAATTGTAGATTTGAATATATGATACCTTTCTCCAAGTCGACAGAAGTAATGGAGAATCTTGAAATCTCCCTCAACCCATGCTCAGTCGCTAAGGTGACAGTCTTCCAAAAGTGGTAAACTTATCGAAGATAATCCCTAAGTTCATGAATGGAGTACAAAAAGTAGGAAATTCCCATTTTAATTATCTGGTAAAATAAAAATTAAATTTATTAATAATTAAGTTTTATTATTTGTATATTGTGAATTCATTCCTCATCTCCACCATCTACGAAACAAAGAAAAATTAAACTATAAAACTTATTGAATACACGAACAATCTAAAGAATGCATTTGTCGATTCCTTAAAGGTCAATTTACATGATGTCACTTCCATAACTTCAATGATAGATGGTAAGGATTACATTGATGATTAAGATTTGGGTGGTGGCAATCTTGTGCCTACACACATTATCGACGGTGAAACGTCAAGCAGGGAAAAAGGAATGGTGCATAGACTGTTAGGTTTTTAAGAGGTATGGATAGAAAATGAGTAGGTACTTTTTCAAAAAGATAGCAAGAGAAAGGATGCAATTTGAATAGGGGCCTTTTCAGTTTGAATGGTTATGACTTTCCCAATGGGTTGTGACTTTTCCGAAGTATTGCACCCTTTTCAAAGAGTTGCACCTTTATGAAGGGGTACACCTTTCTAAACCAGTGCTTCTCTTCATGAAGCAACCCCTTGATGACTATAGATGCCTAAATTTTTCCTTAGGTATAAACATGAAATTTTGTAGTAAAAATACTCACTTTTTTTAAAAACTCTTGTGTGATTTGCTACTGTTAAGTGTATTCGTAGTTCGATAGAATTTGAGGTACCACTATTCTGTCAAAGTGATTAATTCTGGGAGAATATATTCCACAACCTCGGTTACTTGAGGGGAATAATTTTATTAAGAACACACAGTGAATTCGATGGACTTAAATCTTCTAATCTTCATCTTTTTTCTAAATGTTTGATTTTGCTATTTTCTAGAAAATGATTTGAGCTTTATTTTGTTGATGTTTATAAATTGGGCTGAACTCATTGTTAATGTTTAAAGTTGTGAATACAGAGTTACAACTTTATTTAATTATTTATATTGTTAATTTGAACACGTGTTTGAAGTCATGTTGTAAAATACAAATTTTACTAAACTCCAATAAACTACACAAATAGATTGATGAAAATTTAATGAAGCATGAGTTGAATCTTGAGAAAGCAATGAACGGTTTACAGTCCTCCGTGAAGGAGGAAAGATTAGGAGGATTGGAAAGAACAAAAAAGAAAACACGAGAAGAAAGGTAATATACTTGAAAACATTTGGTGTGTAAAATTATTTACCTATAAAAGTTTTCTTTGATTATTATAGAGGCCTTATAGTGTATATAAAATAAAGAGTTTTTTATTATAGAATCTATGTAAACTTTAATAGACAGCTTTTGTAATTTATTATCAAAACTAATTTGATATTGAATACCTATAAATACAAATCTAGAGGTTCGTAGTGAACACTCAACAGTGAGGATTGTAGGCATCAAAGAAGTGCTCTTACAGAAAGTTGATCTAAATAGTGAGGCATCTACTAGAGAGAAGACTAATGTGGATACATCCTCAATGAATCCATTGCTAATGAAGAAAAAGAGAATGAAGAATAAAGGAAACAAGAAGAAAAGATGAAGAAAATAGAAGGATAAGAAAGAAGAGGAAAAAATAAGGCAACAGATGCAGAAAATAAGAAGTAAGAAGAAGACAAAGAATAAAAACAAGTGTGGGCAAAGGAGGAAAAGAAGAAGGAAATAAAGAAAAAAAAAGTTGCATCACAGGAAGAAGAAGAAGGAGGTGGAAGAGGAGAAGGCAGTTCAGTAGAAGATAACAAGGAAGAAGAAAATAAGAATAAAGAATAAAAATAAGCATCAGAAGATAAGAAATCCAATGAATAAAAAGTTCAAGCATGGTTTCTAAGGACATTATTGACGAGATCAACAATAATAAAAAGAGTGACCAGAGAGTGGAGGAAACAAAATAGAGTTGAGACAATTCACAAATTTTATTTAGGTGTTTGAGACAATTAACAAGTTTTTTTTGTTTAAGAAAATTTTAAAATTTTCATTTGGGGTTTAAAAAATTTGGTAATTATGCTTGTAGGTTCATACAATTATTTAATTTAATGTGTCTAATGATTCTTCAATTATTTTCTATATTTCCACTCACTTTTTTTCATTTAGAGCTCTCCTATAGCTGCACCAAGTCATTTTTGACTTACTGAAACTGACAGTTCGGTTGCCGAGTAGTATGTTTAGTCTTTAGAGTCAATTCCCTATTTTGAATCCTTCACTGGTTCAAATTGGCTATCAAGCAAAAATTTCAGTTAAATGACCTCGTATGCTAATTCTAGTTGTTTCAACAACTCCGAAGCATTGATTTAAGGTTAGGCGGAGCCTTGGATTGGATCTTCAAGCTTTCAAAATTTTTTTGGTTTATTGGCCATAAGTTAAGAAAATGGCAAGTGGGTGTGGGACCGACTTTTCATCAAAACAACCTCGGATGAATGTTTTGGTTGTGCCATTGAATTCAGAACATTAAATTTGATAGGGTAGCATATTTGTTTGCACATACGAGATTCCATATAAATCTCGAGGGATTGGCGAAGACTCAATAAAATTTCAAGTCTCTAACTGGTGCCGATATCTGCTGGGACCGCTAAAGCGGCCCTTTGGGCTCTTTAGCGGAGGGTGATTTAGCATCTCTTTGGGTGCTTTAGTAGCCTAGCTCAGACAAAAGGTACCACTTTAGCAGTCACCTTGGTGCTTTGGCGGCTAGCACTAAAACGGCCCAAGGTCCGCATTAGCAGCTACTTAGTCAGTGAGGGACTATTTTAGAGATTTGCTGGGCACTTTAGCGCCAGCCGCTAAAGCAACCGAGTATCTGCTTTGGCATCACTCGTGTGCCTGGGAAAGGTATAAATACCCTACTTAGCTTAATTTTCACCATTCTTCTCCCATTCTCAAGAGACTAAAACCCTAAGAAGTATTGAAACTTGGGAGAAACATTTGTGGGTGATCTCGAAGCTTGGGTAAAGTTTATTTGCGTGATTCTTCATTAAATTTGTAGTAATCTTCCATTATTTTCATGATTTAATTCTCCATTCTTATCTAAAATCACTAAAATCTTGGTGACTTGATTTTAGCATCACCGTGGCTCGCTATCCACCCATTTTTGAAGATAATTATTCCTTAAGAATAAAGGGACGTTGTGTTGATTTTGAAAGTGCAATTTTATAAATTGGCACCACATGAAAATTTTCACGTAATTTTAGATCCGAATCACAATAGTGTAATATGGGTATTATTTTTCTTATTTTGACAAGTGGATTGTGATTTTGATAGCATGACACCTTACGAAAATTTCTCAAAAAGGGAAATTATTGATTTAGCTGATCTTTTAGATTTTTCTTTGGCATCTAGGTAAGATAGGTTTACCTTATTCATAGATTAAGCTATCTCATAGTATGCTTATGATATTATGCTAGATATGGGGTAAGATTTAGGTGTTGGAAGTATTCATGAGAATATTTAATTTAGTTTGATCGTTTAGGCTATTTTGAAATCGTGAATTTGGGGTAACTAGCTTAGTGATTCATGTCTTAGGTGAATTGGGCTTCATGGTTCATGTTTAGAGTGAAAATACCTTAATTACTTAAGTTAAGTAAAATCCCTTTAGTTGATATTGTTTAAGGTAGGATTGCCTTAGTTGTTCATGTATGAGAAAAATTACAACCATAGGCTATTTATGACTCATTCAATATCTGGAAATGAACATAGATACCTTATCCTAGTTTGGAAAGAATTTATCTAAATGAAATTCGAGGATTAGAAGTAGGCCCCTCCGGCCCACCTTAGGACAAGAATTGTGTTAGCCTTGTAGACTAATGTATGCACAATATTTCCTTATTAAGGTTTGGTTTGAGACTTGAGGAGTTGAACATATTTATTGAGTATGTTAATAGGATATTGGAAGATAGATGCTAATTTCTCGTATTTCTAATGACATTGCGTATACACATAATTAATGGTATGATTTGTAAGTGTGACTTATGAGATGACTTATATATATATATATATATATATATATATATATATATATATATATATATATATATATATATATATTAGTTGGATATTGGAAGATTGATGCTAATTTTTTATATTTCTAATGACATTGCTTATACACATTATTAACGATATAATTTTTAAGTGTGACTTATGACATGACTTATATATATACATGCGATTATTGGTATGGCTTTTGAATATGATTAATGATAGGGCCTATAGATATGACTTAGCTCATAAATATGATTAATGTTTTATAGACATGATTTTGTGGCTTATAGATGATATTATTGAAATAACTTATGTATATGACTATTGACATGGTCTAAGGGGATGGTTATTGGCATGACTTACTAAATGTGGTGTTGGTATTGTCTATCGGGTTGGTTTATCGGTATGGCTTGGTGATATAGTTCGTTGACATGGTTTATCAATATGAGTTTTGGTTCGAGTTCGACAGTTGATAATGATCTTGATAACATGATTTTTGGTTCAAGTCCGGAAAATAATGATAATAATGATGATACTATTGAGTTTTGGTTCAAGTTCGACATTGGGAATTATGTCCAAGATGATATGATTAAGATGTACACTTGAAAATGATATGATAATTTGGTGATTTACGGCAAATCGGTTGCTTAGTTTCCTTGATCGTACCCTTCAGCTTATAGGGGCCTACGTTGGGTTACTTACTTTCCTACACTTATTAGCTTATGGGGGGAAATATTGTAGATAAAATGGTGTGATCTTTATGTTATTATCTTGTATGGATTTATCTATTTATGTACAATAGGGTCAGAGCTTGTTTTTGGGTTTACCCCTTTTTACTCTAACTACTTTTTTGTATCTTGTATCGTATCATATTTATATCATGATTTATCTTAGTTGGATGATGATGCCTACTGAATACTCATGATTTTGGTGCTCATACTACACTTCGGTACCTTTTTAGTATAGATATGAGTACAAGTTGCCACCATTAATTCAATGTTTATGCAGGGTTGATTTTGGAGATTGGGTGAGCTTTTGGAGTTAGAGTTACTCTTTTTTCCTTCTTTTTATCTATGTCTAGTCATGCATCCTTGATAAAGACTATATTTGACTATTCAACACTCATAGTTCATTTGTAGTAGCTCTTGTATCGACATTACTGAGTCTTGAGATGGTTAAGGATTTCCTATCTATCTATTAGGACCTTATGAATGTATTATTGCTATTTAAGTCATTAATTGTTACCAAGTTAGCCCATTGCATTCAATTCCAGGCTATTGTAATACCCTAAACTTTCTTTAAGTCATTCTAGTTTCCAGAAGAGTTAATGATGACTTCCTCAATGATTAATATTTAAATTAGATAGAATTTCCCCAATTTTGATTTTTTATCATGGGGAAAATTGAATTAGCTTTTCAACGATACCAATTTTGTCCAAATCCGATATCGAAGTAAAAAGTTATGGACGTTTTACAGAGATTTGTCGGAACTGCCCTACAGTGACGGTCAGACCGATGGACCATCGAGCTAGCCATGGACCATCATCCAAGCCATCACGACTAAGGCAGTGAACCCATCCTCTGGCCAAGAGTGGCGGTCAGGACCGATGAACCGTCGAGCTAGCGACGGACCATCATCCAAACCTTCGTAGACAAGATAGAAAGTTCAGGTTCTGGCCAAGTATGATAGGATGGACCGACGGACCGTCGAGCTAGTGACTGTTCATCCCCAAAGCATCCCACTTCCGATCAGCAATTTTATGCCATTTTTAAAAGGGTATTTGGGTATTTTCCATCTGTTTTGACCCCTAATTATACCAGATCAGGGCTCATAACTTTTTTATTCATCCACAACACCAAATTAGGGTTTCTTTCAAAGATCAATCCCCAAGAACACGAAACCCTAGGTGTCTAATCCCAAGTCAAGAATTTAAGCTTTCTTCCACGAATCTTTAAGAAATCATCCACCCAGGTATGTCAAGTGTTGATTCATGGGTTCCTTTCACCCATGAAGATCAAGAAACGCTATTTGTAATATAAACTTTGTATTCCATGGTATGAATTAAATTATATCTATGTTTATGTTGTTGTTTGATTTCCAAGTTGAAGCCTTTAATGACTATCATAAAAATATGTTAGTATGTGGTTGAAATTCTTGCATTGGAAGTGTAAATATTTTCATGAATTATTATTTCAATATTCATGCCTAAGCCTAAAGATATGCATGCAAGGTGTTTGATAAAATGCCTAAAAGAATACGAGTTATGCCTTATGACTCATTTGTGACCAAAATTAATGAATCTATGTTTCTCCCTTATATTAGATATGACTCCCACGGTATTGTTATGCTTTGTAATGGATTGACGTAATGCTCATGAGATTAGGCTTATGAAATTATGATATGCTTACATGCATTCCTATTCATGTGTAAGCTTATTGCATGCAAATACTTTATGAAAATCCCCAATGATTATACTATGAATTGTTGACTATGGTCATGTGTCAAGAAGTGTCATGTCTTGTCAGTGTCATATTATCGAGACCTGGGGATACTTGCACCCGAAAATTAGCTGTGTGCCTAAAGCCAGTGTCATGTTTTCCAGATACTCTCAGTCAATCCATGATTCATAGAACTCAGTCAGTCATGTGACTCAGGAAAACTCAGTAATCTAAAAAATCTCAAAGATTTCAAAAATTCAGTAATCTCAGTAGTGTTTCGTTAGTTAATGGAACTCAATGAACGTAATCCAGTTTAGTTCAGTTAATCATTTTCAGTATCTATTCAGATAGGAGTAGGATTCAGCACCGAGTGAGCCCAAGGATGGGAACTCACTTGTTATTAGAAGGTGTGATTATTAGAAATAATTCTTGTGCTCCAGAACTATATAGCCAACATAGGTTGATACATCAAACCTAGTAGTTGAGGGTAGATGAGGTGGCTTAACCTATTATATAAGGGTCCCACTATTCTCCTTAGAGTATCTGTTAGATGAGGGATTACTCACAGCTTATCCTTACCAATGGTGCGGTATTGACACCCTTCTAATTGGGGTTACAGATTGGACCCCAACTCAATTATATTATCTTATTCAAGGCATGCCGGTTAGCTGATTACTTTTCACAGTTACAATCTCAGTCTCAGTAATAGAACTCATATAGTTTTATAGAATTTAGGACTGTCAGATACAGCCACCCAGTTTAGTACAAAACTCAACTAGTTCTATGAGAAATAAGACTGTCAGACACAGTCATTCAGATAATAGTATATCAGTTATTCAAAAGTTATGTTATCAATATTCAGATTCAGTGATGTCATGATCTCAGTTATAGTTCACGTATTTATGCATGTATTCTCATGTTTATGTTATTCAGTCAGTTAGTATTGTTCATGCATATAAACCCTTTTCATTTGGCCTACCTCACTTACATATCAATACATTCAATCGTACTGACGCATTTGCACTATGGTGTTTTATACCATAGGTTCAGAAGTATGAGTTCCAGAGCATCCTTTGTAGATCAGACGTTCAGTAGCCAGACTAGCAGTAAGTCCTCATTATTCGAGGATAGCATAATTATTTTATTACTTTATTCTTTCAGTAGTCCGAAGTTAGTTGGGGACATGTCCCATCAACTCCCTAGTTTTTAGATAGTTTAGAGGCTTCCAGACTATAGCATGTTCTGACAGTTATTTTAGTTTTATTTTCGTATTGATATATCATATTTCCAGATGTTATGTTTTATCAGTTATTTAAACCTTATATCCTTTCAGCCTTTTTCCATATTTATACAGCATATTATGCAGTGCCCAGTTATAGATATCAGACATAGGTTATCTTGTAGTCTTTCAGGTCATGAGCACCGTGTAGCATTTCGGGTGCCAAATTTGGGGTGTTACAAATTTGGTATCAGAGCCTAAGGTTCAATAGTGTTCTAGGAAGTTTGAAAGCCGCATCTAGTAGACTCTTGTACATGGGTGTGTTGCACGCCATATTTATGTACAGGAGGCTATAAGATTTTTTAGGAATAGTTTCCCTTCTTTCAGTATTCATGTCGTGCCAGTGAGCATGATCTCAAATTTAAATCTCAGTCTAATTCGTTTCTCCTTTTCTTATACAGAACATGCCTCCCAAGAGAAAAAATAGAAATCAGTCAGCCCCTCAGTCTATCTAGGCAGATCCCTTGGATGAACTTGTTTCTCATGCAGAGTCATTGGAGTAATTGCTAGTGAGAGTGCTGAGCTAGCTTCATATCAGTTGCAAGATATGGCTCACACATAGTTCAAACATTGGAAAGCTGAGAGGGGTGTAGATGTAGGACCCATAGAGTGGGAGAAGTTTGCCACTGCTTTTCTAGATAGATTCTTTTCCCTAGAGCTGAGGGAAGTTAAGGTGTTAGAATTTGTCAACCTCAGGCAGGGCAGAATGATAGTAAAAGAGCATTCTCTTAAGTTTACTCAACTAGGTAGATGTGCTCCTCATGTAGTCGCAGACAACAGGGCTAAGATGAGTAAGTTTGTTTCTGGGGTGAATGATAGTGTGGTCAATAAGTACAAATCTACAATATTGATTAGCAAGATGGACATAGCAAGGTGTATGATCCATGCTTAACAGATAGAATAATAGAAGATTAAGATGAGACAGAAGTAGAATAAGAGATCAAGGATAGGTGGTTTCAACTTTGCTTAGCCTTAGTCAGAGGGTGGAAGTCATTCTTAATTCCACCCAAAGTCCTCCATTCCAGCTCCTTCCTTAGCCAGTGCTCCAGTGCCAAAATTTAGAGATGATAATAGAGATAGGGCACCGAGATCTAAGTATCAGGGCAGTGTTAGCATTGCCCTAACCTATCCTCTTTATCAGACATGTGGTAAGAACCATCAGGGTACTTGTAGAGCTGGCAGTGATATTTTCTTTGGATGTGGCAAGCCAGGCCATAGAGTTATAGATTATCCCCAGCCAGGTCCTTAGGGTCAGCGTAATCGTCCTCCAGCTCAGTCTGGTCATCTGAATCTGTAGGGTGTCTCTTCTAGTGCTATCAGTGGCAACACCCAAATAGACTCTATGCTCTTTAGTCCCAACAGGATCAGGAAAATTCTCTTGATGTGGTTACTGGTACATTACAGATCTTTCATGTACATGGTTACTCCTTACTAGATCCAGGGGCTTCTCTGTCTTTTATTACTCCCTATATAGCAGTTGATTTTAGAGTTAGTCCTAAAATTCTAGCAGAGCGCTTCTCATTCTCTACCCCAATGGGTAAAACTATCATAGCTCGACGGGTATACAGGAACTTTCCAATTATGGTATCTCAGAAAGTCACTTCAGCAGACTTAGTCGAATTAGAGATGATTGATTTTAATATCATTCTCAGTATGGATTGGCTTTATTCCTGCTATGCCACAGTCGACTGGAAAAATAGAGATGTCCAATTTCAGTTCCTGAATGAACCCGTCCTAGAGTGGAAGAGTAGTACTTCAGTTTTCAGTGGTCAGTTTATTTCCTACCTACGGGCAAGGAAAATGATATCTAAGGGATGTGTGTATCATTTTTTTTGAGTTAAGGACTCTAGGTCCAAAACTCCTAATCTTGAATCAGTCCAAGTAGTGAATGAATATTCAGATATTTTTCCTGAAGATATTCCAGGAATTTCTCCCGAAAAGGAAATAGACTTCGGCATAGACCTTCTTCTAAATACTCAGCCTATATCTATTTCGCTATATAGAATAGCACCAACAAAGCTTAGAGAGTTGATAGATCAGTTGAAGGATCTCCTAGATAAGGGATTCGTTAGACCCAGTGTGTCCTCGTAGGGTGCACCAGTCTTATTCATGCGCATGAAAGACGGTTCTCTTAGAATATGTATAAACTACCGCTATCTCAATAAAGTCACCGTCAAGAACAAGTATCCACTTCCCAGAATTGATGAATTATTCGAATAACTTCAGGGTGCCAGCTATTTTTCTATGATAGACCTCAGATCAGGCTATCATCAACTCAGGTCAGAGAATGTGATATTCTAAAAATAGCTTTCCAAACTCGGCATGATCACTTTAAATTCTTAGTTATGTCCTTTGGTCTTACCAATGCCCCAGCAGCTTTCATGGACTTGATGAACCATGTGTTCAAGCAGTACCTAGACATGTTCGTTATAGTCTCTATAGATGATATTCTTGTCAATTCTCACTGTGAGCTTGATCATGCAGACCATCTCAAAATAGTATTGTAGACTCTCCAAAATCATCATCTATTCGCCAAATTCAACAAGTGCTAATTTTGGCTAAGTTTAGTGACATTCCTTTGTCATTTTGTCTTCGGTGATGGTGTTAGAGTTGATCCTCAAAAGACTGAAGTAGTGTGAAACTAGCCCAAAGCTTTCTCTGTATCTGATATCAGGAGTTTCTTGGGTTTGGCTGGATATTACCATTGGTTTATTAAAGGATTTTTATTTATTTCATTCCCTATGTCCAAATTGACTCAGAAGAAGGTTCAGTTTCAGTGGTCAGATTCATGCAAAAAGAGTTT
Source organism: Capsicum annuum (assembly GCF_002878395.1). Lineage (NCBI taxonomy): Eukaryota > Viridiplantae > Streptophyta > Magnoliopsida > Solanales > Solanaceae > Capsicum > Capsicum annuum. The sequence goes on from NC_061114.1 coordinate 62,238,056, forward strand.
TCAGGAGTTAAAGACTCGACTCACCTCAGTTCTAGTTTTAGCTCTTCCAGATAGTTCAGATGGGTTCTTAGTGTATTGTGATACATCCAGCATAGGTTTGGGTTGTATTCTCTTGCATTATGGTAAGGTCATAACCTACGTTTCTAGACAACTTATACCCCATGTGAAGAATTATCCGACTAATGATCTTGAGTTAACAACCATAGTTTTTGCCTTAAAGATTTGGAGGAATTACTTGTATGGTGTTTATATAGATGTTTTCATAGATCACAAGAGCCTTCAGTACGTATTCTCTCTAAAAGATCTTAACTTTTATTAGAGAAGGTGGTTAGAGCTCTTGAAAGATTACGACATGAGTGTCCTTTATCATCTAGGTAGGGCTAATGTAGTGGCCGATGCTCTCAGTCTACTATCTATGGGTAATTTTGTTCATGTTGAGGACAGTAAGAAGAAGTTAGCTCAAGAAGTCCATCAGCTTGCCCGACTAGGTATCCACTTAGCCGATTCAACAGAAAGTAGTGTATGGGTTCAGAACAGTTCAGAATCATTGATAGAATCTGAGGTGAAAGAAAAGTAAGATAAAGATCCCAGTCTTGTTAAGTTGAAAGAGTCAGTCAGATATTAGAATGTAGAGGTTTGCTCCCAAGGAGGAGATGGTGTTCTCCATTGTTAGGGTCGTCTGTGTGTTCCAGGTGTAGATGACTTGAGGTAACAAATTCTTGCAGAAGCCCATGGTGCGCGCTACTCTATTAAGCCAGGGGCCATTAAGATGTACCATGACTTACGGGAGATCTATTGGTTGAGTGGAATGAAGAGACATGTGGTAGAGTTTATGGCTAAATTCTCTACATGTCACCAGGTCAAGATAGAGCATCAGAATCCTAGTAGGTCCATGTAGGAGTTCAGTATTCCTACTTAAAAGGGGGAAGAAGTGAACATGGACTTTTTGATGGGTTTGCCTCATACTCGTTGTTATCATGATTCAGTGTGTGTCATTGTAGATAGAATGACCAAATCAACTCATTTCCTTCCAGTTCATACCTTTTATTCAGTCGAGGATTATGCCAAACTCTATATTAGGGAGTTGGTCAGATTGCATGGTGTTCCGTTGTCTATTGTCTTAGATAGAGGTACCCAATTCACCTCTCATTTCTGGAAAGTATTCCTAAAGGGTCTTAGTACCAAAATTTATCTCAGTATAACTTTTCATCCTCAGACAGAAGGCCAAGTAGAAAGGACCATTCAGACCTTGAAAGATATGCTATGGGCGTGTGCAATTGATTTCAAGGGTAGTTGGGATGACCACTTGCCTTTGATTGAATTTGCATACAATAACAACTATCATTCTAGTATTCAGAAGGCTCCATTTAAAACTCTCTATGGTAGGAGGTGCAGATCTCCAATCGGTTGGTTAAAAGTGGGTGAGGCCACAGTAGTAGGGCCTGACTTGGTATTCGACACCTTAGAGAAATTTAAGTTGATTAGAGAAAGACTCCGGGCTACTCAGAGCCGACAGAAGTCTTATGCTGATGTCTGTAGAAAAGATCTCGAGTTTGAGATTGGTGATTATGTGTACTTAAAAATCTCTCCTATGAAGAGAGTGCAGCGATACAGAAAGAAGGGAAAGCTTAATCCCCAATATGTTGGTCCCTTCAAAATTCTCAGTGTTTCGGCAAGGTACCTTATGAGCTCGAATTGCCTTCAGATCTAGACTCAGTTTATCCAGCGTTCCATGTATCCTTGCTAAAGAAGTGTATAAGTGAACCAACAGTTGTAGTCCCGGTAGAGGGCTTAGACATTTAAAAACCTCTCTTATAAAGAGATTCCATTCAAAATTCTTGACAGCAGACTCGTAGACTGAGGAATAAAGAAGTCCCTCTAGTCTGCCCAAGGTAATAGCTTTCCTTAAGCTTATTCAGTTTCATGTTCAGATTTCAGTTATAAACTTGGTATCAAATACCCTTGCATATCCAGTCATATGTTCATGTATCATGTTAGTCATGTTTTCATGCATCAGATATGAATTCTCATCACGAGAAACTCAGTTTCTTAGTAATTTTAGTCATGCATTCATAAAGACTATCCGTCATATATCTATACATCAGACATGCATACTTAGTTTGAAAATTCAGTAAATCGGAATTTCCAGTCATATAAATGTGTTCAATGTTCAAGTCCCTTAAGTAAGATCAGTCTATCAGCTTTCCCAGTCTAGTCAGTCGCATTCAAGGATGAATGTTCCCAAGGGGGAGATATTGTAATACCTCAAACTTTCTTTAAGTCATATCTAGTCTCCAAAAGAGTTAGTGATGACTTCCTACATGATTAATTTTTAAATCAGATAGAATTTCCCCAATTTCGATTTTTATCATGGGAGAAATTGAATTAGCTTTCTAACAATACTAATTTCATCCAAATCTGGTATCGAAGTAAAAAGTTATGAATGTTTAATAGAGAATAGTCTAAATTGCCCAGAAGTGATGGTTATGCTGATGGACCTTTAAGCTAGTGATGGACCATCGTGACTAAGGCAGTTAACCCATCTTCTGGCTAAGAGCGACGGTCAGGTCCGACGGACCATCGAGCTAGTAATGGACCATTGCCCATACCGTCATAGACAAGGTAGAAAGTTCAGGTTCTGGCCAAGTACGACGGGATGGACTGACGGACTATTGAGCCAACGATGGACCATTGCCCAAATCGTTCCACTTTCGATCAGCGATTTTAAGCCATTTTAAAAGGGTATTTAGGTCTTTTTCACCCGTTTTGACCCCTAATTATACCAGACCAGAGCTCATAACTTCTTTATTCATTCATAATACCAAATTAGGGTTTCTCTCAAAGATCAATCTCCAAGAATAAGAAATCGTAGGTGTCTAATCCCAAGTCAAGAATTCAAGCTTTTCTCCAATCTTCAAGAAATCATCCACCCAAGTATGTCAAGTGTTGTTTCATGGGTTCCTTTCAGCCATAAAGCTCAAGAAACCCTATTTAAAATATAAACTTTGGATTCCATGATATGAATTGAATTATATCTATGTTTATGTTGTTGTTTGATCTCCAAGTTGAAGTCTTTAATGACTATCCTGAAAATATGTTAGTATGTGGTTGAAAGTCTTGCATTGGAAGTGTAAAATGTTTCCATGAAGTATTATTTCAATATTCATGCCTAAGACTAAAGATATGCATGCAAGTTGTTTGATAAAATGCCTAAGAGAATATGAGTTATACCTTATGACTCATTTATGACCAAAATTGATGAATCCATATTTCTCTCTTATATTTGATATGACTCCTATGTTATTATTATGCTTTGTAATGGATTGACATAATGCTTACGAGATTAGACTTATGAAATTATGATATGCTTACATGCATTCCTATTCATATGTAAGCTTATTACATGCGAATACTTCATGAAAATCCCCAATGATTGTACTATGTATTGTTGACTATGGTCATGTGTCAAGAAGTGTCATGTCGTGCCAGTTTAATGCTATCGAGTCCTCTTGGTATTTGTACCCAATAATTTAGCTGTGTGCCTAAAGCCAGTGTCATGTTTTCCAGATACTCTCAGTCAAGCCATGATTCATAGAACTCAGTCAGTCATGTGACTCAGGAAAACTCTGTAAACTCAGTAATCTCAGAAATTTGAGAAATTCAGTAATCTCAGTAGTGTTTTGTCATTTAATGGAACTCAATAAATGCAGTCCAATTTAGTTTGGTTAATCATGTTCAGTATCTATTAAGATGGGAGTAGGATTCAGCACCGAGTGAGCCTAAGGATGGGAACTCACCTGTTATTAGAGAGTGTGATTCTTAGAAGCAATCCTTGCGCTCTAGAACTACGTAGAAAATATAGGTTGAGACATCAAACCTGCTAGTTATGGGTAGATAAGGTGGATTAACTTATTATATGAGGGTCTCGCCATTCTCCTTAGAGTACCTGTTAGATGAGGGATTACTCATAGCTTGCCCTTACCAGTGGCGCGGTATTGATACCTTTCCAATTGGGGTTACAGATTGGACCCCAACTTAATTATATTATCTTATTTAGGGCATGTCGGTTAGATGACTACTTCCCACAGTTACAGTCTCAGTCTTAGTAACAGAACTTAGATAGTTCTACAAAATTCAGGACTGTCGAATACAGTCACCAGTCCTGTACAAAACTCAACTTGTTCTATTAGAAATAAGACTGTCAGACACAATCATTTAGATAATAGTATATCAGTTATACAAAACTTATGTTATCAGTATTCAGATTTAGTGATGTCATGATCTAAGTTACAGTTCACATATTCATGCATGCATTCTCAAGTTCATGTTATTCTATCAGTTAGTATTGTTCATGCATATAAACCCCTTGCATTCATCCTACCTCACTTGCATACCAATACATTCAATTGTACTGACGCATTTGCACTATGGTGTTTTATACCATAGGTTCAGAAGTACGAGCTCCAGAGCATCCTTGATAGATTAAAAGTTCAGCAGCCAGGCTAACAGTGAGTCTTCATCATTCGAAGATAGTTTGGTTATTTTATTATTTTATTATTTCAATAGTCTAGAGTTAGTTGGGGACATGTCCCATCAACTTTATAATTTTTAGATAGTTTAGAGGCTTCCAGACTATAGCATGTTCTGACAGTTATTTTAGTTTTATTTTGGTATTGATATACTATATTTCCAGATGTTATGTTTTATCAAAAATTTGAGCCATATGGCCTTTCAGCCCTTTTCCCCATTTATACAACATATTATGCTGTGCCCAATTATAGATATCGCATATGGGTTAGCTTGTGGTCCTTCGAGGTCATGAGTACCGTGTAGCTTTCTAGGTACCAGATTAGGGGCCTTACAGCTATGGTGGTCTGACTTACTTACTGGTGGGAAATAATGGGTGCCATAATGACTCATAAATTGGGTCGTGATAAATTAGTATCAAGCGTAGGTTTCACTGATGTTATTGGTGCAAGTGCAAGTGTGCAGTAGAATCTTGTGGATCAGAATAATGATGTAGGTTTCTTATCTTTGTGAGGATATAAGAAATTTTAAAAGTTCTTTATTTCTTTCACTCATTTCATGCTAAGAGTTTGTGTTGGTTTCTAAATCATTTCTTTGGTTTTACTCTTTCGTAGATGGCTAGGATGCATGCTTTTGCTACATGAGGTGAGGGTATTGAGACTGAGCCTAGGGATCTTGTCACTATTCATAGATGATCTAGAATTTGTGGACATCATTGAGATATATACGTAGCTCGGGGACAAGATAGGAGGACTTCACCATGCTTTATTCTTGCTCCTAGGCTAGAGAATCTTCTGCCACTGCCAACGATGGTCTAGGAACCAGCCCAGGCTCTACCAAGATTTATTTATTCCTTAATTCTTAAGGTTGCTTTTTTTCAGCTTTTGGGTTTGGTTGATGGTGCACTATCTAATGATGCACAGTCTACAGATCAGAGAGGTGTTAAGATAGAGACACAACCTATAATTGCAACTCTCAGAGTTGAGGTCCCTGCTACGCTGATAGTTTCTCAGTTAATAGTTTCTTAGTGTACTATGTCTCATGAGGAGCAGAAGATGTTGGGTAGATTCTTGAGGTTAGATCCATATTGGTTTGTTGGTGCACCGGACGAGGATGCTTATGTGTTATTTATTGCATGTGAGGATAGGCTCAATAATTTGCGCCTAGTTAAGATTCATGGTGTGGATTACCCTAAATTTCAGTTGGAATTTGCAACTCAACACTAGTGGAGAGGTCATCTTGATTCCAGGCCACCTGGATCATCCCCTTTGACATGGACCCTGTTCTTCGAGGTCTTCTTGGAGAAGTACATGCCTCACAGTCTTAGAGATCATTTGAGAGATTATTTCTTGAGGTTGGATCAAGGATGTATGACTATTGTGGAGTATGAGGCTCAATTTAATAAGTTGGCTAGGCATGCTACTTCTATTCAGACTATTGAGTATGAGAGGGTTCGTTGCTTTGTCTGTGGATTGATACTTCCTTTTCATATGTGTGCAAAGAGTTTGGTTATTATGGATAGGTCTTTCCTAGAGGTTTCTAATCATGCTCATCTTATGGTGGTGATGCATCACGAGGCCTTGGGGCAGAGATAAGAGGCTACAATTTTAGGGTAGGTTCAGTAAAAGGTATAGTATCTCATAGTTTAGAGGTAATTATTCTCTTGGTAGGTACCCTCCACGTAAACTGTATCAACATTAGGGTTAGTCTAGTAGACCCGTTTAGGTCGTACATTAGATTTACGATAGATGATAGTCTAGATTTAGCAAACTTCCTGATAGGGTCATGGTCTATCTTTGAGGGGTTTGTCTTCTGGCTATTCTAGTCATGGTGGTTATTCTGAGGTAGCCTAATCTTTTTGTTCTAGTCCAGCTCCTGGGGTACATTATTGTTCTGGAGCTTTCGATCATTTCTTGAGGGAGTGCCCCAGTCGTTGATCGATTATTCCTTTAACTCCATTTATCAAGATAGTTCATACCTTAGCTAGAGGTGGTATGCATGGTTATTGAAGTGGTCCTAAGGTACTCATAGAGGTTCTCAGGCAGGTAGCACAACAGATTGGTCAGAAGCCTTGCCAAGTGGCCAGCGTGGTCAGTTATGTATAATACCTGCTAAAACCAAGGCTGGGTCTTTGGATGCTGTTATTATAGGTACGATCTTGGCGTTCCGTCAGTAGACTTTTGCTCTGTTTGATTTAGGATCCACTTTTTATTATGTACCTTCTTATTATGCTCCATGATTAAAGTTATCTTAGAATTCATTATATGTACCATTATATACTCCTGTGTGTGATTCTTTAGTAGTGGATCAAGTTTTCAGATTATGTGTTATGACTATTAGAGATATTGATACTCATGCTGATCTTATTATATTAGACATCATGGATTTTGATGTAATTCTGAGCATGCACTGGTTATCCTACTATCATGTGGTCCTAGATTATTTTGCCAAGTTCGTTACCTTATCCATACCTAACATGCTCTTAGCCACAAACCGATGGATATTATTTCTTGTATCCGTGATAGGAGACTTTTTTTTGAAGGACTGCGAGCCTTATCTTGCTTATATTCATGATATTAGTGTAGAGAGTACGTCGCTTGAATCTGTTCTTGTAGTTAGTGAGTTTCCTAATGTTTTTCCTATCGATCTACCTAGTCTTCCTCCTGAGCATAGTATTGAGTTTGTTTTTAATATGGATTTAAGCACCCAATGTATTTCTATGTCAGCTGTCGAGCTTAAGGTACTGATATCTCAGTTTTTGGATCTTCTTGGTAAGGGTTTTATTAGACCGAGCGTGTCTCCTTGGGGATTTCTTGTGATGTTTGTAAAGAGGAAAGATGTCTCCATGCATATGTGTATTGATTATAGCTATCTTAATAAAGTTACAGTAAATTACCCTTATTCTATAACTCATATCAATGATTTGTTTGACTATCTTTAAGGAGCAACAGTGTTCTCACAGATCAATTTGTGGTCCAGTTACCATCAGTTGATGATTTCCTAGTGATATCTTTTGGGTTGATGAACATCCCAGTCGCATTTATAAATCTGATGAACCATGTGTTTAGGCCTGATTTAGATTTGTAATTGTGTCAATCAATGACATCATTATGTATTCAAGGAGTAGAAAGGTGCTTATGTAGCATTTAAGGATTGTGCTTTAGATTTTGAGGGGTCATATGCTTTTTGCCAAATTCTCTAAGTTTGATTTTTGACTTGAGTTGGTGATATTCCTTGGTTATGTGGTGTGTATGGATGGTGTTATGGTATACCTGACGAAGATTAAGGCTATTCATGATTGAGCCAAACCTACATCTCCGATCGTAGTTCATAGATTTTTTGGTTTGGTTAGATATTATAGGTGGTTTGTTGAGAGTTTTGCTACTATTGTAGTGCCGATGACCAAATTGACTCAAAAAAGGTTCTTTTTCGATAGTTTGAGGAGTGTCAGTCAAGTTTTTGAAAGCTCAAGGAGTTTCTCACTTCATCTCCAATTTTAGCTCTTCCTATTGAGGGTGAGAGAGTCACCATGTATTATGTGTTTTTGGTGTTAGTTTGGGTTATGTATTTATGCAACAGGGTCATATTATTGCTTATGCATTGAGACAGTTGAAGGTGCACACGCGCAACTACCCTGCTCATGATTTGGAGTTGGCGATGGTATTTTTCATGCTTAAGATTTGGAGGCATTATCTTCAATGTTTGCATTGTAAGACTTTTACCGATCATTGTAGTCTTCATCATCTTATGAACCAGAGAGAGCTTAATGATAGGCAATTTAGATGGATGGAGTTTTTTAAGAATCATAGTATCTCTATCTTGTATCATCCAGTCAAAGCGAATATGGTAGTGTATGCCTTGAGCCGAAAGGTAGTGAGTATGGGTAGCTTTACTTTTATTTCAATTTCTCAGAGGATTTTAACATGGGACATTCATTCCTTAGCCAACTTAATGGTATGACTTGATATTTTAGATCCTAAGAGAATTCTTGCTAGTGTTGAGGCGAGGTCCTCGCTATTTGAGTAGATTCGAGATCACTAATTTGAGGATAAAAGAATTTGCATTGTTTGTGATCAAGTGTTGAGTGGTGAGTTCAAGAAATTTTCCCTAGATTCTAAGGGTGTATTGAGATTTGATAGCAATATTTGTGTTTTGAGGGTTGATGACTTGTTTTAGTCGATTTTGCATGAAGCTCATAACTCCAGATATTCTATTCATCTGGGTAGATGAATAGAGATTTGAGACAATATTATTGGTGGCATGACATGAAGAAAGATATGGTAGACTTTGTAGGCCGTTGTCTATGTTGTCAGCAGGTTAAGGCCGATCATAAGCGATTTGGTGGTTTGATCCAGAGGCTGTCCATTCTCGATTGGAAATTGGAGAGGATTACCATGGACTTTGTTATTGGATTTTCTCGTACGTCTCATAGTTCTAATAGTATTTTGTTCATTATGGTAGATTGACCAAGTCGGTGCATTTTATTCATATTCAGGTGTGCTTCAGTGCCGAGAGGTTGGCTCATTTCTACATTAGTGAGATGGTTCCTTTGCATGGTGCGCCTATATTTATCATTTCAGACTAAGGTTCAGTGTTTACTTCTAGATTTTAGAGAGTATTTCAGGAGTATTTAGGTGCTCAGGCGGATCTTAGTACAACCGTCCATCCATAGGCCCATAGATAGTCGGATTGGAGTATTCAGGTTCCTGAGGACATGCTTTGAGCCTGTGTTATGGATTTAGGAGGTCAATGACAGTAACACTTAGCCTGTGTACTGACTTGCTTCAAGAGTCATTGGATAGAGTCAGGGTGGTTCAGGATAGGTTGAAGGCATCTCAGAGTAGGCAGAAGGCTTATACAGACCGTAGACTTCATTCCTTGAGGTTTGGAGTTGGTGATTTGTTATTCCTCCATGTATCGCTATTTAAAGGTGTGATGAGGTTCATAAGGAAAGGCAAGCTAAAACTCATATATATTGGACCCTTTGAGATCTTTCGTACAATTAGTGAGGTGGCCTATGAGTTGACCTTACCTCTAGATTTTGTTGTTGTGTATCCAGTTTTTATGTTTTTATATTGTATCAATATATTCCCAACCCGTCTCATGTGCTTAGGTGAGACTCAGTTCAGTTGGATAAGCGTTTAACCTTCGTGGAGGAGCTTGTGCTCATTTTAGTTAATGATGTCTAGTGGTTGCACAATAGAGATATTCCAGTGGTTAAGGTTCGGTGGAGGCATCACCCAATAGAGGAGGCAACATGGGAGATTACGAGTGAGATACAGACCCAGTATCCTCACCTGTTCGAGGCTTCAGGTACATCCTAACCCTTTACTTTCGCAAATGAAAGTTTTTTTAGTAGCGGATATTTAAATGGGCCTTTAGGTCATTTTTTATATTTCCATTCATTTTTGTTTTTTATAACTCTCCTATAGCTACCCCAAGTCATTTATGACTTGCAGGAACTGATAGTTCGATTACCAGATAGTTTATTTGTTTTTTAGAGTGAATTCCTTGTTTTAAAGCCTTCGCTCGTTCAAACTGGCTACCAGGAAAATACTTTAGCCAAAAGACCTTGTATACCAATTGTGACTTTTCCAACAGTTCGGGAACATCTATTTTATGTTTGGTGGACACTTGGTTTGTGTCCCAAGGCTTTATGACTTATTTCGGGCTATTGGTCGATAGTTAAGAAAATGACAAGTGGGTGTGGGACCTAGTTTTCATCGAAACGACCTCTGATTGAAGTTTTGACTGCACCATTGAAATTAAAACATCAAATTTTATAGGATAACATATTTCATTTATGTATGGTATTTTGAATAAATCTTAAAGGATTGGTAGAGACTCAAAAAATTTTGAGTCTCTAACTGGTGGTTGATAGCTGGTGCGACTACTAAAGTGTCCCTTTGGGCACTTTAGCCGATGGAGATTTAGCGCCCTAGCTCAGACAATAGGTACCACTTTGGAGGTAGATGTTAAAGCAGCCCAAGGTTCGCTTTAGCGGCCTGCCTAGTTAGTGGGGGACCGCTTAAGTGGTCAGCTGGGTGCTTTAGCGTTCACCGCTAAAGTGACCAAGTGTCCTCTTTAGCTGCGCCCGCGTGCTTGAGAAGAGTATAAGTATGCTACTTAGCCCAATTTTTACCATTCTTCTCCCATTGTAAAGATATTAAAACCCTAAGTAGTGGGGAAACTTGGGAGAAACATTTGTGGGTGATGTTGGAGCTTGAGTAAAGTTTATTTACGTGATTCTACATCAAATTTGTAGTAAGATTCCATTATTATCATGATCTAATTCTCCATTCTTATCTAAAATCTTTCAAAGCTTGGTGTCTGTTATAAAACAAGAAAGAACAACAAGAGTAGAGAGAATAGAGAAAGTGATTCTTATTTCTTCTCTTGAGGGATGATTTACAATGAAGGAAACCCTTCTATTTATAGGGGGAATTTGCCCTTAATTTCACACTAAAGACAAATACATCAAATCCTGATAGGTATCAAATAGATCTTGATAGACATTCACTATAATTGATATGTATCATAACACTCCCCCTTGGATGTCTAGATAGATAATATGCCTCGTTAAAACTATACTAGAAAAAACCCAGTAGGAAAAAAGGTCTAGTGAAGGAAAAAAGTACACATTTCTAACAATACATATATCGACTACCTCATTAAAAACCTTACAAAGAAAACCCAATGGGACAAAACCTCGTAAGGGAAAAAGAGTACAACGCATATTAACTCTCCCTAATGAGAACATCCTTGAACCTTTGCATCCCGATCTTGTGCACCATCTTCTTAAAAGTTGTAATTGGAGAAGACTTGGTGAATAAATCAGCCACATTTTTACTTGAACGAATCTGTTGCACGTTGATATCACCATTCTTTTGTAGCTCATGTATGTAGAAAAGCTTTGATGAAGTGTGCTTCGTTTTATCTCCTTTTATGAATCCTCCATTAAGATGTGCTATGCATGACGCATTATCTCCGTATAAAATTATGGGTAGATTTTCATAATTCATACCATATTTTTCTCAAATGATATGTATTATGGACCTCACCCATACACATTCTCGGCTTGCTTTATGAATAGCTATTATCTCAGCATGATTCGATAAAGTGGCTATGATAGACTGCTTTGTATATCTCCAAGATATTGTAGTACCACCACATATAAACACATAGATTATTTTAGACCGAGTTTTATGTAGGTCAGATAAGTACCCAAAATCAGTATGACCATTAAGATCGGGACTGCAAACTTGCTAACAAATTAACTAAAAAAATGGCTATATCTGGCCTTGTAGTATTTGCAAGATACATTAGTGCATCAATTGCACTAAGATATGGTACTTCATAACCAAGGAGTTCCTCATTCTTTTCTTGAGGTCGGAATAGATCCTTAATCAATTTTTGCATGTTTCTCATTTAAGCAAATACTATATTGCTTTTGAAAACACTCCAAGAGTTTCAATGATACTCAAATCATCAAATTATATCTTATGAGTATAATAAAAATTTTCCTGTTTTTCAACTAACTATATCCAACATGTCAAGTGTGACATCTTCAAGTGTCTGGATTGCAAATCAAATAAGTTTTAGCTTACCAAAATGCATCCTTTCAGGTTACTTGATAAATATTTCTACGTCAGCATGCTTAAAATTAATGTATCAGATCCTCATAATCTTTTACAATATTGCGCCAATATAGTATCAAAGATATCATCGATGATTTTTTATTGTGTGTCGGTTCACAATGCGATATAACATTTTAAGGTCTCATCACTTCATTATTTTTAGGTACCTAAACCTCTCATAAGGTTTCATGAAGTGTTATATCGTAGGCTCTTCAAGAGCACATTGCCTTCTTATCATGATTATTTGCTCCTTATCCATTACAAGTATTATTTCATTTGGAACCAATTGGTCTATCAAGCTTCATGTATGCATAGACTTTATCCTTGAAGGACACAAAATAGGAGCACTTGCAGCTAAGTATGAGATGCTTTCGACATTTGACTTGAATTATCTTTTGAATAAAGATTTGATGATAATTCCTAACTTATTTCATAGCTACTTATAATCTCCCCCTTATGTTAGAAAAACTAACATACAACCTCTATCTTCTTTGAGGAATCCATCTTTGTGCATCATGGTATATTTATTAATCGTATACCGTACATCTAAACTATTAGATGGAATAGTTGGTTTCTGACCTTGAACCAATTGAAAGGGAAGAAATTATCATAATATATTGGTCTACTGCATACAAGTGCTATTGTATGCAATATATCATATTTCATACCAATACATGAAACTTTGTTCTCATTAGTAATGGTTCAACTATTTATGGAAGGCATTCAATGCTAAACCATCATCATCGAGATGAATTATCTTGATTAAACAATCTGAAAATTATGCTCAATTTATATTGAACAAATAACTTTATGAATGTCAAACGTAGGTTGACCATGAATGCACATGTGATCATCTTATTGATGCATCTTTTCAACATATCACATGATAGGTGAATGGGCCCATATTCACCTTTTATATTTTTCAGATTTAAGGAATTCAATGCCAACATTATTTGGTCCAACCAACTTATCATGAGAACAAGCGACATAAATAATTCTCGAAGAATCTTCTAGTTCTTCCATACATGTGTAATATTCAATATGCACATCTTCGAGATGTCACAATCTTTCATATCAATTTATGAGCTTTTATTCTAGTAAACTCCAAGTTTACCATGACATGTACTTTTTTCTTTAGTAAATTTTAGATTTACTATAACATGAATAAATTTCAGATTTACTACTTTAGAAGTAGATTTTGAAATAACTCTTCTCAGTTATTCTGCCTCATTCGGAGGTGAGTTGTGATACTATCACAATCAAGTCCACGTTTGCATTAATAAGCTTCTCATTACCCAGGAATGAAATATAATCATGCCTTAAGCGTATCAAATTATAATAGCTGCTACAAAAGCAAACTGAGGCATACATATGATCTATTGCTACCACATTCAATTCAGGGAATAGAGCATATCAATGGTATATATTTCATGACTTTTCATCAAATACCCATTATTTTGCCTTAGCCATATAATATCATCAATACATGCATTGAGATCCAATCTCAATGTCTTATCCATTTAAAGTCGTCTTAGGGATTGATGAGACATCATCACAGTTCTTATTATCATGGTGCACCAAGACTCTAACCCGATGTCTTATTATTTAGTGCGATGAGATCTGAATCCATTGCCTTAAATTTTTAACCAATGATATAAATGACAAAAGTATTAATCAAAGCCATATGATAATTAGAATAAGCAAAAATAATGCATTAGGAGTAAGTAATTAGAAGAATTGTTGTGAACATGACCTGACTGTAGCTTTGAGATCTAACTGGTAGAGAATTTTGGACCAATACCAAGAAAAAATACATAGCATCAATTTTTACAGTAGTGGATCTCATTATTGAGGCATCAATCTTTTCCAACTCTAACTTTCTAGTGATATCATAGCATCCCTAGTGATTACTCTTTAAGTGGTGAGTGTATTGATATTAGTGGAATGCATTAACTGCTGACTTTGCAATGTTGTATGTGAACTAGTGCGTAACCCGTAACATATGACAAGCACTAATTTTTTTTCGTTTGAGACTCGTGTTGTTGTATGTGAACTAGTGCGTAACCCATAGCATATGAGAAACACCAATTTTTTTTATTCTAGTTTGAGACTCATGCTGATGGCGTGTTATAAAACAAGAAAGAACAACAAGAGTAGAGAGAATAGAGAGAGTGATTCTTGTTTCTTCTCTTGAGGGATGACTTATAATGAAGGTAACCCTTCTATTTATAGGGGGAATTTGCCCCTAGTTTCACACTAAAAGACAAATACATCAAATCCTGATAGACATCAAATAGATCTTGATAGACATTCACTATATTGATATATATCATAACAGTGTCTTGATTATAGTACTATTATAGCTCGAAATTCACCTATTTTAGGATAATTATTCCTTGACAATTAAGTAACATTGTGTTGATTTCAAAATTGTGATTCTGTAAACGAGCCCCACATGAGTATTTTCATATAATTTTGAACCCGAAGAACAATAGTGCAATTCCGACATTATTGTTCTCGTTTGATTTTGATAGCGTCGCACCTTGCGGAAGCTTCTCTTATTGAAGTTTTATAGACGACTATCATAATTGATAATTATCTATGTTTGTTATTATAAATCTTTAATAAAAGTTATAACATGACAGATTATACATCACAATAGTCGGGCAAACCTTTACTAATAATAATATGTCAAAGATAAAATACAATCATCCCTACTACATTCCTATTACTGTAATGCCCCAAGACTATCCTTGGACATCACATGGTGCTTAGGACCACAAGTGATTCCAAGCTAACCCTTGTACTGACATAACTCATGAGCAACTGAATAAGATACATAAATCTTGAAGAAATAAGCGAAAGAAAATTCTTTAGCTGAACATCTTCAAAATAGAACAATTAAAACGATTATAACTTTGGTTATACAAATCAAAACTGAAATCAAATACGTCAACTCTACTAACTGTCTATGAAGCCTCTAATAGTATTAACTATAGTTAGCTGGGACATGACCCCTAGCTATCTCGAATCAATAAAACTGAATAAAAAAAACAAGATTCTACTAGAACTATGATTGAATCGATCCCTCGAATCAAAAGGACTTATCACTTGCTGACTGGAAGCTGCAGACTGTCGAATTATGATGTGCGCACTACAACTTGTACCTACATTATGAGACAATGTAGCACATATACATATATGTGGATCAGTACTTCAAAAATGTACTGAGTATGTGGGGGTGAATTCATAAGTAAAACAATAACTTAATATATTCATACACTTTCAAATAATGAATGCTAAGTGTAAGTGACTCACCTTGAGCTTGAATAAAACTGAAAGATGAAAAATCCTAAAAACATGAATAATAAAGCATACTAGATAAGCTTTGTGAGCTACACACTTAGTTTCTAAAAGCTTTACTTTTACTCTTAATTTTGGGAGGTTCTTCTAACCGATATAAACTATGTGAGCTATCATGGAGTCCAACGTCTCACACCCACGTTGGTAGAGTTGTTCTACCCTTCCCATCGGAATAGAGCCTAACTAGAGTAATGACTATACTTAACCTATATTGGGCCTTAAACCTATGGCAGAACGTAGTTCTGGGGAATGTGACCTTGGCCTCATACCTAACTCGGTGTTAAATACTACTCCCGAATTACTTATATGCTCTTTTTTTTGGAAATCCACCTTAAAATAGTATTAGGGTTTATAGTGAAAACTAGTTATGCTTCTCTTTACTTTAAACTATAATCTAAGTAAATAAATGTGAATTCTATCTCTTAGCTGAGGATCAAAAGATCAATTCTTGCTTTAAATCTTGAAATAAGCTTATAGAAGAATACTTAAAAGCGTAATCTTCTTAAAATCTCTAAACTCAAACTTAGGGTTCAAAACCCATGCTTTAAACTCATGACAATTCATAATAAAGCTTCATGCTCAATATAATTCTAGAAATATCCCAATAATAACAAGTCAAGATAGTGCAATATCATTCATAGTATAAATCATGTAAGGTAAAAACATAAATATAAGCCCTTCATGATATACTTAAAGTTTTAAATCTCATAATAATCACATGCTTCAAGAATATATAAACTTGGGTATAAACCCTACTTCAAAACAAGTGAACAAAATCTTAAAATTATGCAATTTGGGCACTAGGGTGAAAGGATACCCTTGTTCATAACCTCACATGCCTTAATAGGCTTTATTTGATGTAGAAGCTTGACTTTAACTCTTAAAGATTTTGTTGAAGGCTTCTTCTTGAAGTGCTTACATTAAGGGCCTCAAATTCTTGATTATCTTGAAGAGGACGTAATGGAGTTTTGGAGTTTGGTTAGGGTTTGTTGGAGAGAAAATTGATGGAGAATGGGTGTATAATGCTTAAACCATCGTTTAATCTAATGTTTTCACGACTTGAGGTGATGGTAAATGACCTAATTGCCCCTTTGAAGATTAAAGTCACAATTGGAATGCCGTTTGGGGGCTTGGCACGACGCGATGGAATGCTCATTGCTATACCCGACGCATCGCGGTGAAAATCGCGTTGAACTGCTATGATTGAAATCTAAACATGACCTAATTCTCATCCGAAAAATCTGAAACTTTTCTAAGACATGCTCCTTACATCCCTGGACATGAATTAACTCAAAAAATAATGTCTCGGGGTCGGGAAAACCAAAATGAAATTCCTAGAAGTTTAGGGGTCTTGAAAATGACTAAGTCCCCAACACTTAGTGAAACTTTCAAGCCTTAAGCCCCTTAAACATGCAACTAAGAGCTGAATCGAGCTAGGATTAGTATGGGGTATTACAATATCTCCCTCTTGGAAACATTCGTCCTCGAATAAGACTAGTTACACTGAGAGAACTATACTAAGCTAACTAAGATCATATACTGAACATGTATGACTTGGAACATGATTGTCTAACTGAGTTTGAAATATGATACATGAAATGAATATCATGACTGAACTAACTTTTTGAATACATACAATGACATGAGAATGGTTATAAGGCTGAGATAGAAACGAGAGAGTCAATTTTTGAGTAACCATTGGCTCGGGCAGGATTTTGTTTCATGAAGAAAAGTTGAGAGGTTCAGGACATGAAAACTTGGGGTATTACTACATCTTCCCCTTGGGATAGTTCGTCCCCCGAATGATACTAACTTGGCTAAAATACTATGGAAAGACTGAGATAATGCATGAGACACTCATGAGCTGAATCATGACTTTATATCTGACTCTGAAACGGATGCATGAGGCATGAACTGTGATGAATTTATAATTTGCATGAATGCAGACATTTTACTTCATGGAATGGCCTTACTCGTGAAACTCTAGGTAGTAAGACTAAATGGAAAGTTGGAAATCTATAGTAGCTTATCTACTTGATTGTTAAACTAGATCACAGGCTCTATGAACTAGACCATATGGACTGCCCATACTCAAATAGAGTATTTCTCCAACACTCTTCTAAGAAATTCTAATAATATTATGGAGCAAAGAATTTTGGGCATGATCTGAACAAGACATCTGACTAAGAAATCACAACATTGATACAACTCTATATCATGGAACATGTACATATAAATCACAAGCTAGGATAGAATTAATAGGCCTTAGGCAATGCAACTTCTTACTTTCTAGCTTAGCAACACTTCTCAAATACTTCCTCAACTATACTATTCCCCTTAAATACCATATTCAGGTGATTTAACTTAAAATTTTCACATAGGCATTGATAAATCTGTCTACTAAAGTCTAAACTGAACTAAATTCTCTTACCATTATCAAGCCTAACTCAAAATCATAAGATACAATGCGCTACACCATAATACTAGTCTAAACCAAATGATTCATTCTTCTATGTCTCTTCTAGAGCTCACACCCTAAGCATAACATGCCTTACCGCTTCAATGACTAACTCTAAACTCTTATTATGGATTCACTAGTACATATTGTATTCCTCCACTTATATCCCAACATGACATTCAAGTTTATCATTATAATCACATATGAACTTCAAGGAAAACACCCATAAAGTCATACTTCTCATATTCTCTAAACCACTATCAACGACAACTTTTATGCACTACCCCATGAAAACACACATGAACTTTTAACTAACCTTGACATATATCAAAAACTTGGCCTTATTCTTACTTCACACTTACAACCTTAGCTAAAACAAGCATACAACAAGAATGCAATAATCTTTCCCAACATGAAATATTTACTCTGTCTCGTCTATACAATTGTTTATCATCACTATCTTGACATAAGAAGAGGTCACTGAAAAGTTAGGACATGAGAACCTGAAGCCTGAAATAATACTATGCATAGGTTGGACACTTAACTGAGGTCCGAGGAATAGAGTATCCATGACACAGATTCATTACAGAGATTAAAACTAAGGATATACATGGCAATATATGCATTTCGCTGATCACTAAGAGTGTAGCATAAGTATCTGGAACTGAATATACTGTAAAGCATGAGTACATGAGTCATGAGCTACATGACCTGAGTTTGGAGTTCATAAATTCCTAAAATATGATTTGTACTATTGAATGAACTGGAACTCTTCATACTAGAAACTGGGAAAGTACACGATTCTCTATTATGTGCATAAATCAGAACTATGATCATGGAACTGACACGTAAGGCATGATTAGATATAATGATAACTGAAGTACAAATACTGAAATAAGAATGGGTTGGGCATCATCCTCCCTTACTTCTATTCTACGACATATTGACATCTCTACTAAAATCTGAAAGCTTGACTTGGTTACTTATTCTATCATTTCCCCCATAGCTTTAAGCCATCATTCTAAGTCTGTGGAACCCTTGACTAAACTCTAAACTGGACTACAATCACTGCACTCTAGATTTTGGGATATAACAATACACTTAAATAATAAACGTTATTTGAAAGACTATTGCTAAAAATGTAAAACCCATTGCTAAAACTTCCTTCTGAGATACAACTCTATCTTCCTATAGCCCCAATAGATATCATATAATAACTTGAACACTTACTAACGTTGAATCTTCATGAGTATCACCAAACCCGGAGTTCACACCATCTAGAGCTTCAACTCTTATTTTTATTAGCTTAATCTTCAAAGATTCAATCTTAGATTCTAACACTTAACATGGATATCCCCAAACCTTTAATGGACCATACTACTTCCGTCATAGCCTACTAATATCACATCTCTAAACTCATATTTCTCCCTAAACCATGAGAATAAAAATCATACAAAAAAACTCAACATCACCTATCCATAACTACTTAACTAAGCTATTAAGAACACCATATACTAGATGACTGGCCTTCTTCCCGTTTAGCAACTCAAAGGTACTACTAACTAACAAATAATTTCATCAATAACCTATACTTTTATAACATAATGAGTACCATCAATAACTCATTTCCTACTTCCAACAGACAACAATTCACCTTAACTAACAACTCTTTCTCTACCTTTCACTAAACTAACACACGAGGACATAGCACCTCACTACTAACTCGATCATATGCAAAAGATCATCTATACATATTTGATCAATCGCTATTACCATCTTTCTTATCACTACACTTTTAAACCCATACTTTAACCTATAAGAAGGTTCTACCATTTATGAATCATAGCACATAAGGTCATAACATCCCTCAAATGCAAACTCTATTTAACACTTTGGTTTTATAATATCTCCTCTTATAAGAACTATTTGTATTGAAGGGTTAACGAGGAATCTTAATACATATCTTATTCTATTTTAATTAAACAACTCAATTGGGTAAGGACATAAACTTTCAACTTAAGGAACTTGTAACATACTAGCGAGCTCCTCTGAAGCCCCTTGTGTGACTTCTCAAGTTACCGATAGTAAATTTGAGAGCATCATCTTAGGGGGAATTAGAATATAGTACTCATATTATCTCGGAAAGTCATAGATGGATAATTATGGAGTTATACATGAATCGATAGAATTTTCTGAAAGAATAACTTTACAACACGATCTAGATATAAAATAAAGAAGACATTTCTTAAATGCCCTGTAGCCCCTCAAAAAAAGTACAAATGTCATTGTACCATTACGCAAGTCTCTACTAGACACGGCTTCATAGACACCCTACTACACTTGAACTCTGTGTTGTGATACCAAGTTTGTAACACCCCGAGACTAAGCCCTGGATGTCACATGGTGCTTAGGAACACAGGTGAACCCAATCTAACCCTTGTATTGGCATAACTAGTGAGCAACTGAATAAGATACATAAATCTTGAAGAAATGAGCAGAAGAAAAGTCCTTAGCTGAATATCTTCAAAACTGAGCTATTAAAATGATTACAACTCTGGTTATACAAACCAAAACTGAAATCAAATACATTTACTCTACCAACTATCTATGCTGCCTCTACTATTATTGACAATAGGTAGCTGGGACATGACCCCCAGTTATCCTGAATCAATACGACTGAATAAAGAAAACAAGATGCTACTAGAACTATGATTGACTCGAGCCCTCAAATCAAAAAGACTCATCACCTTTTGAGTGGAAGCTACAAACTGTCTGATTATGATGTGCTCGCTACAACTTGTACCTACATTATGTGACAATATAACACATAGACATATATGTGGATTAGTACTTATGGAATATACTGAGTATGTGAGGGTGAATGCATAAGTAAAACAATAACTTAATATATTCATAGACTTTTAAATAATGCATGCTAAGTGTAAGTGACTCAACATGAGCTTGAATAAAACTGAGAGCTGAAAAATAATAAAAGTATGAATAATAAAGCATACCAAATAAACTTTGTGAGCTACACACTTAGTTTCTAAAGGCTTTACTTTACTCTTTCTTTTGAGAGGTTCTTCTAACCGATATAAACCATGTGAGGTATCATGGAGTCCAAAGTCTCACACCCACATTGGTAGAGTTGTTCTACCCTTGCCATCAGAATAGAACCTAACTAGAGTGATCACTATACTTAACCCATATTGGGACTTAAACCTAAGGTGTCATGTAGTTCTAGGGCAAATGACCTTGGCCATATAACTAACTCGGTGCTAAATACTACTCCCATGTTACTTATATGCTCGCTCTTTAGGAAATCTACCTTAAAATAACATATGGGTTTATAATGAAAACCAGTTATGCTTCTATTTTCTTTAAACTATAATCAAAGTGAATAAATGGAGATTCCATTTCTTAGCCGAGGATCTAAAGATCAATTTTTGGTTTAAATCTTGAAATAAGCTTATCAAAGAATACTTAAAAGCGTAATCTTCTTGAAATATCTATACTTAAACATAGGGCTTAAAACCCATGCTTTAAACTCATGTCAATTTATAATAAAGCTTTATGCTCAATATAATTCTTGAAATATTCCAACAATAACATGTCATTATAGTGCAATCTCATTCAAAGTATAAATCATGTAAGGTAAAAAACATAAACATAAGCACTTCTTGATTTATGTAAAGTTTTAAATCTCTTAATAATCATAAGATTCAAGAGTATATAAACTTGGGTATAAACCCTACTTCAAAATAAGTGAATAGAATCTTTAAATCATGTAATTTGGGCACAAGGGTAAAAGGATACCCTTATTTATAACCCCACATACCTTAATAGGCTTGATTTAATATAGAAGCTTGACTTTGAATTCTTAAAGATGTTGTTGAAGGATTCTTCTTGAAGTTCTTGGATTAAGGGCCTTAAATTCTTGATTATCTTGAATAGGATGTAATGGAGTTTGGTTAGGGTTTGTTGGAGAGAAAATTGATGGAGAATGGGTGTATAATGCTTAAACTATCATTTAATCTAATATTTTCACGACTTGGGGTGATGGTAAATAACCTAATTGCCCATCTGGAGATTAAAGTGGCAACTAGAATGTTGTTTGGGGGATTGGCGAAACATGATGGAAGGCTCATCGTTATACCTATTGCAATGCGGTGAAATCGCATTGAGCTGCTGGAATCGAAATCCAAACATGACCCAATCCTCATCTGAAAAATCCAATATTTCCCTGAGACATGCTCTGTATATCCCTGAAGTCCAAAATTAAAATCCTCAAACTTTAGGGGTCTTAAAATGACTAGGCCCCCAACACTTAGTGAAAATTTCAAGATTTAGGCCCCTTAAGCATGCAACTAAGAGCTGAATCGGGCTAGGATTAGTACGATGTATTAAATTACATCTTTTTAAAAAGCTAACACTATTAATAGATCATACAACATGATTTTTTGATCATTCTCTTTTTCTCCAGTCAAGATCAATTTGGATTTAAGTTGATCCCTCTCTATTTCAGTATTTTTCAATAATTCTTTCAAATGATCTATCTTGAGATATGATTCTCTAAATAGTGTCATACAAAAATCTTTATTCTCCATTGATTCTCTGAGTCTCTCTAGTACTTCAAATTTGACAAAGCCTTGAAATGTTGAATCCTTTGATTCGGATGGAATCCACTTAAAATAAGAGCATCCACCATTATCCTAAACAAATAACGACTAATTCGAGTTTTTTATTTCATAAACTATAGAAAAAAGTACATTATTCTAAAAAGCTCATCTTTCCAACAACACAATTATAGAATTTTCAACAAAATTTTTGTTGGTTTGCGATGTCTTCAATATAAAGAAATTACCGTAGTGACAAAAGTAAGTCCTTTAGTATATTTGAGATGACAAGTAGTGCTGACAAAGAATATTACCATGGGAGAATTGTACTTTTTACCATTGCAGCTCTAACATAAATTTTTCCAATAGTTAACATATATGTACTGAATAGTGTATCATAATGACACGACCCAAATCATGGCCTAATTATGATGAGAATCTCAAGCCCACCATGCGCTGGAGAACACCCCTTCAGCCAAACCACCTAAGCACAATAAAGATCAAAGTGGAAGCAAAACTAAACCAAATGATGATATGTATATAAGACCAAGAGAGAGAATACGAGGCAAACACAATGACAAAAAAACCCCACATTTATCCACAAAACCTTTAAAACCAGAATACCAAATTAGGTCGGGACATGTCCTTCTCCATGACCTAGGGTAATACATTACCCCCCTTAGGATCATTCATCACCGAGTGAGAAGTTAGGGGCGCCCAAGCACGAATAAAAGATAGAATGCAACCAAACCTAAGAACAAATATAAAATGTGGTTGGAATAAAAGAACACATACGTTAAGCATCTTCATCCAACCAGGGATACCAGAATGGATATTTAGCCTTCATATCATCTTCAGCTTCCCGCATAGCTTCTTTCACCATTTGGTTTTTCCATATCACTTTTACCAAAGCTACATCCTTAGTTCCCAACCTGCGAACTTGCCTATCCAAAATTTCAACTGGGACTTTCTCATAGGACAAGGAATCTAAAATACAACATCCTCCATAGGGACAGTCAAAGAAAGGTCACCCACACACTTCTTCAGCATAGACACATAAAAAATAGAATAAATAAGAGCCATACCCAGAAGCAACTCTAACTCATAAGAAACATTACTAACTTTTCATAAACTTTGATACGATCCAATATAACAGGGACTGAGCTACCCCTTCTTCCCAAATCTTATCACTACTTTCATAGAAAAAACTTTCAAGAACACCTAATCACTAACCTCAAACTCCAAGTCTCTTTGCCTCACATCCGTATAAGACTTTTGGCAATTTAGAGCAGTCATAAGACTTTTTCTTATCTCCTTCACCTTCTCTATGGCTTGGTGAACCAAGTCAGGACCAAACAATCTAGTCTCACCCACTTCAAAACAACCAATCGGAGATCTACACCTTCTACTATAAAGAGCCTCAAAAGGAGCCATTCTAATGCTAGAGTGATAACTATTATTGTACACAAACTTAATGAGGGGAAAATGATCAACCCAACTTCCCCTAAAATCAATTATGTAAGCCCTTAACATAGCCTCCAAAGTCTGAATAGTCTGTTCTACTTGTCCATCCATTTGCGGGTGGAAAGAGGTTCTAAGGTTCATTTTTGTCCCTAAATATTTCTGAAATGAACTCCAAAAGTGAGACGTAAAATGCGTACCTCGATCTGAAATGATGGACACAGGTGCTCCATGCAAATTGAAAATCTCTTGAATAAACAACTTGGCATAGTCTTCTCCAGAGTAGTTAGTCATCACAGGTAAGAGGTGAGCAGACTTAGTCATCCTATCCACAATGACCCAAATCAAATCATACCAGTTTTGATACTGCGAAAGACCCGTAATAAAATCCAGATTTATCACCTCTTACTTCTATATAGGCAACTCTATCTCTTAAGACATACCACCAGGCCTTAAATGTTCTACCTTAACTCGTTGTCAGACTATACACATGGCCACAAAATATGCTATATCTCTCTTTATATTGTTCCACCAATAGATCTCATTTAAGTCATGATATATCTTAGTTAAACTCGGATGAATTGTGTATCTTGACTAATGAGCCTCAGTCAAAATCCTTTTTGCAACCCATCAACATCAGGAATACATAACCTACCTTGATACCTCAAGATGCTATCTTCCCTAATCTTGAATGCAATAATCTTCTGCTGACCTACATCATCCTTCATTTGCATAAATATAGGATTAAAACCTGTTTCTCTTTTGCCTCAACACCAAAATATGATTTTACCACTTCCTGGACAATAACTCCCCCATCCTTAGAGTCTGAGAGATGAATAACCAAGTTAGATAATCGGTGAATATCTTTAACCAAATCTCTTTTCTCCTCATCAACGTCGGATAAATTCCTCACAGACAGCTTTCAAAAAGTATCAACAACAATATTAGCCTTAACTGGATAGTAGTGAAGTCTCATGTCATGATCCATAATCAATTCAAGCCACCGCCTTTACCTAAGATTCAACTTCTTCTAAGTAAATACATACTGCAAGCTCTTATGATCTGAATAAATACCCATATGCACCCCATGTAAATAATGGCATCAAATCTTCAAACCAAAACCCACCGTCACCAACTCTAAATCGTGAGTCAAATAATTCCTTTTATGAATCTTATGCTACCTGGAAAAATAGGCTACAACCTTACCGTGATGCATCAAAACACAATCCATTCCCACACGGAATGTATCACAATACACAAGAAAACCATTAGTACCCTCGAGAAGGATCAAAATTGGAGCAGAAGTCAACTTATCCTTCAATTTCTCAAAACTACCTTCACAAGCATAGGACAATAAGAACTTAACTTTCTTCTAAGTTAACTTTGTCAATGAAGCAATAATAGATAAGAAATTCTCTATAAACCTCCTATAATACCTAGCCAAGCCCAAGAAGTCTCTAGTGTAGGTTGAAGACGTGGGTCCAGGCTATTTCTTAACTGACTCGACTTTCTATGGATCATCCTTGATCCCCTCACTAGAAACAACATGCCCAAGAAAAGCAACAATATTCATCTAGAACTCATACTTGTAAAATTTGGCATACAACTTTTGGTCTTTAAGAGTCTGCAATACAATTTTGAGATTAATGACATGGTTCTCCTTACTCTTAGAATACACCAAAATATCATCAATGAAAACTATCGCAAATCAGTCCAGAAATTGCCTGAACACCCAATTCATAAGGTCTATGAATGCAGTCAGAGCATTATTAAATCCAAACAACAAAACTAGAAACTCATAATGGCCATACCGAGTGTAGAAAGTAGTCTTGGGAATGTCAACCTATCAAATCTTCAATTTATGATAACTCGAAGGAAGATCAATCTTAGAGAAACACTTATCACCCTAAAGTTGGTCGAAAAGATCATCAATCCGAAGAATAAGGTACTTATTCTTCACTATAACCTTATTCAACTGGCGATAGTCTATACACATTCAAAGAGACCCATCTTTCTTCACACAAAAAGTATAGGAGGACCCCACGGAGAAATACTAGGGCAAATAAAGCCTTTATTAAGAAAATTCTTTAACTAATCCTCAAACTCCTTAAGTTCAATCAGAGCCATTCTATAAGAAGAAATGGAAATAGGGCGGGTATTCAGTAGAAGATCAATCCCCAAGTCTTTTACCTTGTAGGGATGAATTTTATACAGTTCATCGGGAAACACCTTAGGAAATACATTAACCACGGGGACAGATTGCAATGTGGGACCCTCAGAATTAGAATCCTTAATCTGAACCAAATGATAAAGGCACCCTTTGTAAATCAACTTCTGAGCTCTAAGATAAGAAATAAACCTCCCTTTGGGTACTAAGGAACTTTCCACCCATTCAATTATCAGGTTGTTAGAAAATTAAAAACTGACCTTTCAGATCCTGCAATGTGGAGACGCATGATAACGCTCAACTAACTCTATTATTTTGGGGAAAGGAAATCATTGTCAATATAATAACCCAACTTAGGTTGGGGTCGAATCCACGAGGAGTTTAATTTAGTCTGCAAATCCTATGTATGTTGAAAGTCACTAAGCGTTGACCCGCAATATACACTCAAAGCAAAACATAAATTAAACTGGGAGGGGGTATGATTTAAAATATGTTTGAACATAATTATATTATAACACTAAATGAGAGAAACAATTATTGATTGCAATCCAATGAGAGAAGAGTCCTGGGGTTATACTTATCCTAAGGGTCATATATGGATGGGTGATAGAGGGTTAGTCCATTTCTTAGTCAAAGATGTGGGTACGTTAGATTTTAACTTTTGGTGTGAGTCTTTCAACAACACACCAAACTTCACTGATGGATTCTTTCGAATATCTCATGAGTGTGACAATTTCACCAATCCCAGACCTCAACATAACATCCTTATTTATAGGATAATGCCAGTCAATCTAGCTAAACACATAACATCCTTATTTCTAAGATAATGCTAAGGACATAACTAGTATCAAATAGTTGTTCACTACTACTTATCACCCACACCCCTCTTTCTAGGATGATATGGGATCCAAGTCAAATTGGGGTTTTCACCCACAATTATAAATTAAATCAAAGAATATTTGCAAACCCATCATCAATAACTATTAATTAGGACTAACAATCAACACACATAAAGATTATCACCCTAATCAAGAATAACCCAAGATAAATATTTAGCTACTCATGAGATTAAAAAAAAAGATACACCCAGGTTAGCACCCAGTACATCCATTGATAATAAATTAAGAATAATCCCAAAATTTCAATCTCAAATTATAACTAATAATTTTCTTGGAAAATTTTGCAACAATTGTCTTTCCTAAATTGGTAGGGTTTCCTCTTAATACAAACTTCAAAATTAATTGGAAGATATCTCAAATGTGTAAGGGTTTTGCCATTTTGAGAATTGGGTTCAGCTGCTCGAAATAGTGAAATTGCCCTTGGATATTTGGCTGTGCCATCGCAAATACCATTATTTGATCGTGATCGCAACTCCCACAATTGCGGTGATCCCCTTACTATCTCCAAGCTTTGACCGAGTTTTTACTGGCCAGGTTTACGACCCTCAGACTGCTATCACGGTATTTGAGGGTCAATCCCTGCTCTGAGTTTTCCAGCTTTTGCTCTAACTTAGCCCTTTTTTCCCCTTTCAGCTTACTTCACTTATTTTTCTTCCAATTACCTGTAAACCTACAAACCGTCAAAATTAGTACATTCAAATGGAAAATTTTCCTGATTTACACTATTTAACCATAGTAGTGTGCATGAATTTGGATGTCAACGAGTGGTAAATTTACCACTCATAAATACCCCCAACTTAAACCTTTGTTTGTCCTCAAGCAACACCACTTCTTACTCAATTAGACTATGCAATTATAAGCTCACTCATACGACCAAATGATCACAATAATTTTGAACTTGGTTAGCACCAACAAGTAGCTCTCAAGCATGGGAAAATATATTCTCACAGCTCCCCTCAACCTAAAGAACACTTTTCAAGAATGCAAAAGACTTTATAGAACAACTAAGAAAAAAATCACTAACTCTCTAAAAGTGACTCTTCATTAATTAGTGACACAACTTCTTTGCCTCATTTTCAGAAGATGACAATTTCACCTACCTCAATTAGTTTACATGCCTCCTTACAAAAGAAAATCCCATACACCAAAGTATTTATCAGGCAAAAGGGATTAAAATGCAAGTACTCACTCTAAAAAAGAATCTCTCAATGCAAACAAATATTATACTATATGTTTGGCCTTATTTTCAATCCGCCACTAATTTTAATACACTTGATTAGAGATCTCGAAGGACTTTTTCAAGCTTGTAATGTATGCTCGAGTAAGAGTATAATATCATTTCGAATCAAAGTGGCTACACCCATATTAAACATTTACAGCTCACTATTTAATTAAGCTTCAAACCATGGGCCACTTCATTCATTTCCAACTTACACATGCCTAATTTCACTACCTTGATTCACCCAGTTTAAGCATTTTCTTCTTATTTATTTCTTTTGCACAATCTATGCCTTACCTTTTTTTGATGATTTCGACCTATCTTCTTTTTTACTTGCTCTTTTTCTAAACTTTTAGGCACACACCCACAATACCGTGACCCAAGGTCACCACTTCGAAGACTCACCAACCCCAACTTAGGCTTTTGGACTCAAGTTGCAATTTTAAGTTCAAAGAGGATAGGGTTCAAAACAGGGTTAGAATTTAAATGGTTCAAGGTTTGTAACGCGATTGCCAAGGAAAGGTTCAAGGGCTCAAAGTGGGTGAATAGGGATACTATTCTAGGATTTTTAGGCTAAAGTGGGTTTCCATATTCATAAAGATGGCCTAAGATTATTTCACCAACCAAACATAATCATGATTTAGCTTTGAGGGACTATCGAGGAAAGTTCTAGATGACACAACTAAGCATGAGAGTTAAATAACTAAAATCACCCCACACAACATGCAAACTTTTCAATAAAGCTCAATTATATTTCCTACTATAGACAAAAGGAGGTATTTACCGTACACTACCAACTAAAGACTTCACACTCACAAAAAGAGGTAAAGTGTTATTAAAATTATTCATGTCCATGCCCTTGGTTTTCATAAAAAAAATTTGGATGAAGGGGGGATGCTTGCTTCACATTTACACCACGCCAAATTTCTTATTGATGGCACCAAACCAAGCCGTCGTCTCACATTTCAACTCTCATGAGGGAAAACTAAATAGTTACTCTGACTTCACCATAGAAATAAGGGCGATCCCAAATATACAATGGCATGGGTACTTAGACTTCCTCTGTATCTATGGCACAAACCCCAAACACGATGATTTTCCCTTAAGAATATCGTCACTCAATCTGTCATAGGAAAAGGCTCATCCGACATCATTATTAAAACCAGCTAACAATAAACATAGATTTAAAAATGAAAAAAATGACCAATCCATCAAATGTAGGCACCATTGTGGTGCCCAATTATTACAACCCAGAAAAAAATACAAATAAAATCATCCAAAAGTCAAGGCATCTAAAAAAATATCCAAATAGTACAGACCAAAGCATCAAATCAAATGAATAAGGAGATGGGCAACCCCAACTAAAAGCTTGTAGTGACCTCACTGCATAATCATGAAAACATCAAAAGAGTAAAGGGTGCTCCCTATAGTCGCATCAAGAAATTTTGTCTCTATGGGTCTCAACATCATTCCTAGCATTATATGAGTCTGACTATACAGGGGGTACCTCATCATCAGAATTATCTTGGGGAGAAGGAAGTCTCTCTTTGGGTTTTAGGACCTTTCAAAGGCCCTTCACCACCTTTCACATCTTCATAAAGAATTTTTCCCTCGTCTTTTCCCTTTTTCGCATCTTAGTATGTGACTCATATAGCGACTAATGGTATCATGCCAATAAGGAGTAGGCATTCTCAAGTATGGAAATAGTGTGCCCTACTTCTTTTGGACTTCAAGATACCTCTCGTAGTCAGACTAAGTGACGTAGGAATGACGGGAGATGGAAGGCTCTCCCTGACTCTGAGGTAGCATGGACACAAGATCCCTGATTATTCTCATCTTAACTAAAATATCATCAAACGACCCTACTGTGGATGGCCTGCATGAATCTATATCATCCTCCGTTGACCTCCCCAAGTTAACCTTTCTATTTTTGCTCTTTCCAAAGGTTCCCTATCCTCAGATCTTAAGTGGGTAAATGGAAGTCTTTAGAGAGATCCAACTATCCTCTAGGTACTCCTTAAGATGAGCTCACTTACATAACTCTGTGATCAATGAAGGAAACATGAGTATAAGACTGCCTTTGTTTCTATAATGTTGAATCTCCATGATAACAAAATGGCAAATATTCATAGAAATATTGTGCAAGAGGCAGGCCCTAGATACTCAATCACGCCCTTAATAGTTTGGACATTCATGTCGAACCAAATTGCTCAAAACCCAAAACTTCTAATTTCAATGCCAAATTGTGTTCCAAATAAAAAATTCTTATCAAGAACAAGAAACACAGTCCCTAGATACTCAATCATGCCCTTAAAATTTGGGAAAACTTATAAGGGATTCATTCCGGCATTTTATCAAACACTTGGTATGTACATGCTATTCCTATTAATTTTGAACAAATTAGGATACTCAAGACTTCCCCATCAATGCACACACCAATAACAATAGCTAATCATACAAAACAAGCCCAATCAAACTAATAATTTAGCATGTGAATCATAATTTTAGGCCATTCCTAAAACATAAGTTCTAATGCCTACATGCGATCATAACAAAAATTAAAGCACATACCAGTTTAGGAATGTAGGGGAAGATGCAATGAACAATTGAATACTATCAACAAGGAAATAATTTGGTCTAATTTGAAAGTTATTGAAGAGGGAATATAGTGGGGGTTTGGAGACTGTTCATATGTAAAATTTCCTCAATTACGATCACAAATGAGGGATCGCGATCACGAACCCCATGCTATCATAATCACAAACCCTGTGGAATCGCAATCATGATAATTGAGAGCAATTTCTATTTTTAATTTGTCAGCCCACAACTCAATTCCACCATATTTTTCCTTTACCCTAAATCATTCAAACGAACCAACCCTTTTTTGGCACCTCATTTGTATGGATCAATCTTAATAAAAAAATCTACTCTAGAAATTAATTATTAAAGAATACAGGCCACTTGCATGGAATGATGGGTTGCCTCCCATCCAGTGTCTAATTTAACATCGTGGAACGATGTTCTTCAATCCTCAAGTTGGATACTTGAGTGATCCAATGCCTATCTCCATGTCCACTACTTTAATTACGGATAGCAGTTGTAGTTCCATTGGTTTCTTCTTGGTCTAACATACCCGAAAGGATACTTCATTATTTTTTACTCGAAAGTTTATCTCCTCTTGCTCCATATCAACAATTGCTTGTCCGGTTGCTTGGACGAATCACCCAACAATAATAGGTATAACTTGGTAGAGTTTACAATCAAGTACAACAAAGTCGACTAGAAGAATAAAGTGATCAACCTTCGCTAAAACATCAAACAAGACTCCTACCAGTCTCTTAATAGAGCGACCCACCATTGAGAGCCTCATTGTTGAGGGAATAAGGATGTTCAAACAAAGTATTTAATATATCACATATGACATAAAATTTATGCTTGTAGAAAGGTCATACAATACTTTCTCAAATTTGTGTGTCCTAATGGTGCAAGGGATTGTGAATGCCCCCGAGTCTTCTTTTTTGTTGGCCATATTACTAGTCATGATAGCACTGCAACCATAGGTAACTTCTGTGGTCTCACCATCTATAAGGAACTTCTTGGAAATCAATGTCTTTATTATCTTAGCATATCTCGGGATATATTAAATATCTTCTAGCAATGGGATATTAATTGAAAGATTTCTAAGCTTGGTAATGCACTTCATGATTTTAAAATTCTCCTTATTTTCTTGAGGTTTTGTTAGAATAGGGGAGGGATTTTCATTCGAGATAAGGGGACACATTACGGTTCGTTTCTCTTTTACTCATCACTCTTAAATACTTTAGGAGCTCCCTCTTCATCAACCATCTCTTTAATTATTGTTGGTTCTTCATCATCCCTTTCTGGAGACTTTGGTGTTTTATTATTTAGATCACCCATACATTTTCTCCTTGTGTTTATTTGATCATCAAGAGACTTTTATTTGACCTCAAACTCTTGTGCACCAAGTTCCTTACCGCTTCGGGTGATAATTGCTAAGACAAACACGTTTTCTGAATTTTCCACCGTATCACTTGGGAGGCCACCTTTAGGCCTAGCATTAAGTGAAGTTAAGATTTGGCCAATTTGGGTCTCCAATTATTTGATAGAGGTGGAGTGCAATATAACTATTTGGTTGAATTGAAAAAATTCCCCTTTTAGTTCTCAGACTATTTTGTCCATCTCTTCCACTTTCATCAAGATTCTAGAAAGCATATCCATGGCTTTAAACTTTTTAGGATCCACGGGATTTGACTCCTTGCTCTTCACTTAGTTATGAGGGTGTATATATCTATCACAATCCCATTTCTTTTCCCACCAATCACGATCTCTGTCACGCTATTCCCTTTGTGTATCACAATCATTCCAACTATGGTGCCCACCTTGCCTTTATAGGCAGGGGCGGCCACCCCCCTGATAGTTTGCTAAGTATCTAATTTTCTCCATCAAGGGCCTTTGCCTCATCCTCATCATACCTTTTAGATACAATAGCATTGACCACTTTTGCGGGTGGACCCATAACATGCTTTGTAAGGAGGTCCAAATGTGTCATTATTTTGGCCATATTTCCTCCCTCTCTTCTTCTTTCTTTCTATGATCTTTGTTCATAATCGAGGCAGTGGGAGAACCCGTGGCTAACTCAGTATCTCGGGTGTGCCACCTCCTATTTTGCTTTGTGATTTGTTTAAGAAAAGTCGAATCAACACCATATGACAACCTCATATGTAATCCACTATCCACATTGTCCACCACGGTTTTATTTTGTTGGTCCAACTCCCTATAGAATGTTTGGAGGAGCATTTTCTCTAGTACTTTGTGGTTAGGACATTACAAAAGCTTTTTATTAAATCTCTCCCAAACTTTATATAGAGGCTCTCCATTGAGTTGACAAATTTATGATTTTGTCTCACAATTGCAACATCTTTGATGGTGGAAAATATCTATCTAAGAAAGCATCAGTTTGACCCATAATGTGATGGACCCAATGGGTACAGACCTCAACCATAACACCGCCTCACACGTTAGAGAGAATGGGAAGAGGCGTAGCCAATGGACTCTTGTGAGATGTGAGAAATATCAAAGGGGGCACACACCTCAACAAAATTCTTCAAATATACATTTCAGTCTTCATGAGCTTGACACCTAAAGAGACCTTTAATTTTTAGCATGTGGAGCATCACACTTGTGATGTAGAATACTACATTTCCTTTATTTGGTGGGATGTGGATGACACTAGCACGCCCCGCATCATGGAGGTGGTCCTTATATCAAGGGGTCCATCAAAGGTCCCGGCGTTGCTTCCATGTTCACTCATTATGTCGTGGACACTATTGAATTCACATTTAAAAGAAACAAAAATAATAAACAACAAAAATAACAAATACTATGGGTAAACCCCAAGTTACTATCAATACAACACAAGCAAAAACTAAGTTTCACTCCCTGACAACGGTGCCATTTTTGATAACTCTTAACTTAATCCATTATCTTGGGGAAAGGCGATTGTTGTCAATATAATAACCCAACTTAGGTTGGGGTCGAATCCACGAGAAGTATAATTTAGTCTTCAAATCCTATGTATGTTAAAATTTACTACGTGTTGACTCGCAATGTACACTTAAAGTAAAACATAAATTAAATTGGGAGAGGGTATGATTTAGAATAAATTTGAACAAAATTATCTTGTAACACAAAATCAGAACAACAATTAGTGATTACAATCCAATAAGA
The DNA here is from genome assembly GCF_002878395.1 of Capsicum annuum. Classification (NCBI taxonomy): domain Eukaryota; kingdom Viridiplantae; phylum Streptophyta; class Magnoliopsida; order Solanales; family Solanaceae; genus Capsicum; species Capsicum annuum. Next base: position 62,272,151 of record NC_061114.1, read on the forward strand.
GAAGAGTCCTAGGGTTATACTTATCCTAGGGTTCATACATGCATGGGTAATAGAGGGTTAGTCTATCTCTTAGTCAAAGAAATAGGAAGGCTAGATTTTAAATTTTGGTGAGAGTCTTTCAACAACACACCTGTAACGACCTGATTTTTTAGAACCAGGACGTCACACATTGCTCATGATCCTGAAAGACAACAAGCTAATCCTCTACAGATATCTATACCTGAATACTGCATAATATAGATAATAAATGCGAAAACTTCCCATAAGGTTCAAAACATCTAAAAATACTCAAATTTAAAAATTGAATACTGATACATCTGTTTGAAAATCCTATAAACTATCTAAACTGTGAATTTTATGAGACATGTCCCCAACTAACTCCGTCTACTGAAATTAAACCAAATCTGATGCAATAATAAACTACGGATCATCCTTGAATGAATAGGACTCACTGCTACACCTATTGCTGCTGACTGGGACTGAGCTGCTAGGGGTACTCTAGATCTCGTACCTCTAAACCTATGGTGTCAAATAAAACACCATAGTGCAAATGCGTCAGTATGGGAATGTACCGAGTATGAAGATGAGTTAAGGCTAAATTCAAGGGCTTATGCATGAACAATTACTTATTTGAATAATCATAAGAGTACTGAATGAGAACACATGCATGAATGCAAAAACCATAATTGAAATCATCGTGACTCAAAATACTAAAACTTGGATACTACTTTACTTCCATATGAACTCACTACTAATGCATGAGATACTGAATACTAAATCATCTGATACTGATAATCTAGTACTAGAGTTGAGATCAGTCTTATCTAGCCAGTGATCTCAAAAACTGATGATACTGAAACTGATTAACTGAATCTTCTCATATCAATGATTGAATGTTATGCTTTCTGCTCTCGATTGACTACATCGGAGATCAAACCTCTCTAATGGATGATCCTTGAATCTACTATCAATGATAAGAAAAGATTATGTCTGAGATCAAACCTATCTAGCGAAAGATCTCTGAATTTGATAAAGAGAATACTCAACTAATTATGAGACTGAGATCAAGCCTATCTAACGGGTGATCTCTGGATCTGATAATGATATTACTCAACTAAATCTATGACTGAGATCAAACCTATCTAATGGGTGATCTCCGGATCTGATAATAAGATTACTCAACTGAATCTGAGACAGAGATCAAGCCTATCTAATGGGTGATCTCTAGATTTGATAATGAGATTACTCAACTGAATTTGAGACTGAGATCAAGCCTATCTAATGGGTGATCTCTGGATCTTATAATGAGATTGCTCAACTGAATCTGCTACTGATATCAAGCCTATCCAATGGGTGATCTATGGATTTGATAATCAAATTACTCAACTAAATCTGAGACTGAGATAAAGCCTATCTAACGGGCGATCTCTGGTTTCATAATGAGATTACTCGATAACTTTATGTGGGACCTTGCCACTCAAGCAGGTGGTCCATGAGTCAATGGAACAATCTGAGTTCCTCACTGATATAGATGACTGTATCTGACATTCTTGATTTCTGAGTTCTTTTATAAAGATTGATACTGAAACTGTAACTGTAAAAGTGCTCACATAACCGACATGCCCTAAATCTGAACCGGTGAGGTCCAACCTGTAACCCCAGCTGGAAGGGTGTCAATACCGTGCCATGGGTAAATACCTCTCTGGTTAAACCTCTCGAACAGGTGACCCTCACAAGAAGTCAAGCCTAAGGCAGTAAAATAGTCAAGCCTATCTAGCAGGTGATAATCCTTTTCTAATGGGTACTCCAAGAACCTACGTTGGCTTCGCAGTTCTAGAGTGCAGGGATTGCTCCTAATAACTCTACCTCTTTTACGGGGAGCCGCCATCCTGCACTCGCTCAGTGCTAGCTCCTACTCCAACTGAAAGACTCTGAATTGAACTTGAACTGAGCTGAATCTAATACTGATCATATTTCTCGACATATCTAACTGAGTTAAGTTGAATTCACTTGGTTCCGTATCTGACGGAATATTACTGAATCTTGTTATCTAACTAAATGATACAGAGCTTTGAATAGATTTCTCGATTACTACTGAAGTCTGAACTGAACACTTGAATACTACTAGATTTGAGCTGAGTACAGAACTGAGGCTAGATTACTAGCAATACTGAGATTACGGAGATCATGAGCTTTCTTAAGTTCTATATCTGTCTGAGAGTACAGAGTTATATAACTCACTGAGTTCTGAGAATCATGGCTTGACTGAGATTCTAGGAAGATTTATAGAGGAATTTTGATGCCTTGGGTCTTGGATTAGAAACCCTAGGTCTTGTTCTTGATTTCTTGAGAGAGAAAATATTTTGATTTTGTGAAAAAAATTGATGAATAAAGAGTTATTTTTGTTATTTAGGGTATAGATCCCTTATACATACTGGTTTGGAGCTTTAGGAAATTACCAATTAGTCCTTAAAATTTAAAAATTGAGTATGAAAATCCCAATTTTACATGCTAGTACGACGCGGTGGAATCATACCAGCTCACTGGAAATTGGACAATTGGGAAACTGGTGGGTGAAGCGACGCGGAGGAAATCGCATTGCCACCTTGGTTGAGAACTGGAAAAGAATGACAATGCGGTGGAATGGCGTTGGTGTACTGGAAATAGACAACTCTAAAATTAAGCCTTGGCGCGACATGCCACAATCACGAAGGCTCACTGAATTTTGATGATTGCTAGTTTTGTTGGCTCCATGATGCGCTAAAGTACCAGGTGGCACATTGTTTCACTAAAATGGCTCTAACTATTTGCCTAAGTGTCAGATTTGGGTGTATTTGGTATCGACAGAAAGCTTATTCAATGCTATACATGACAAAAGTTGATATTAGGGCTCAGACTAAAAGAGAATTTTGTAAGGTCTTACAATATCTCCCTCTTGGAAATATTCATCCTCGAATGTCGCTAGATAGGCTAAGAATACTGATTGACTGAACTCACTTAAGGATTGAGAATATCTGAAACATGATTATGAAACTGGAACTACAAATATACAGAGCTCTCATACTGGACATACATATTTGATGCATGGAATACTCGACTGAAGCTACTCATAAGCTGAATTCTTCTAATAGACATGCATATCTGATGCATGGATACGTAACTGAGTTCTTCTCATGAATGCATGACTTAATAAACTAAAAAACTAAACTCTTTCTACTGAAAATGCATATCTAATGCATGAATGTCTGACTGAACTGACTCTCGAAAGCATGACTGGCTATGCAATAATAACTGATCTTAAATTCGTAAGGAAAGTCTAAACATACAACTGAATGAGTGTAAGGACATAAAAGCATCAGAATATCATGGGGCATCTACACCTTCAAAATTTATGTCCCTCTAAACACACTTTGCTAAAATAATGGGGCGGTACACGGGACACCTACGAACTGGGTCATGATTGACCGACTGCATGACTCATGCTGACATATAAGCTTAAAATAGGAGCAAAGGATCTAACAATGTATATCATAAACATAAAGCACTCACAACACACCCAAATCTATATCAGGGAACTTATACTGATCATGGTGGGTCTAAAATGTATGAAGTCTGTTCTGACGCTGACCACTATTGGCACCGGAAGGGGCACCCTGCTGATAAAACTCTACCCCTCTAAGTTAGCAATCTACACTCTCACATTCTGTGATCTGGCCTACCACACCCAAAGCACATATCACTGTTGCTTCTACACATGCCTAGGTGGCTCTTTCCACACTCTCCATAAAGTGGATAGGTACGAACACCACTCGCACTACTTTGTGATTTGGGGTCTGGCGCCCCATCATGACTGACACCCCTGAACTCTAGTGCGGGTATACTAGCTGATTATGGAGTTGGGACTGAACATCTCTGGCTATGCCAAGGTGGGCTACTACCCTGGGACCCTTCCTGAGAGAAATCATGACTATCTATTCTGGCTCTCTTACTCACTCCCTTTCTTTATTTCGCCTTATATACCTTAATCTGTTGTACATGCATCACTAGCCTAGAAAGGTCTATATCTCTATTGAGCATAGCGTCCCTACACTCTTTCAACACTAACCCGAATACTCCATTCATAAACTTACTTATACTCGCTCTAGGGTCAGCGATCAAGGCGGGAGCATACTTAGCTAACTATTTGAACTTAACACTCTTTCACTGTCATGGAGCCTTGCCTTAGGTTTATGAGCTATTTTACCTTATCCTCTCTTATCTCTAGTGGGAAAAACTTATTTAGAAAGGCATCCTGAAACTCATGCCAAGTCATGGGAGCTGCACCCTCCCCTCTACTCTTCTCCCATATTACTACCCAATTATGAGCAATATCCTTCAGCCGATAGGATTCTAACTCTACACTCTTCTCCCCAGAAACATGCATAATATGGGAGATCTTCCTCACCTACTCTAGATAAAGCTGTGGGTCCTCACTTGCTACTGACCCAAAGAATTCTGGTGGGCTCATCCTCATGAAATCTCTAATTCTAGCTATGGCTGAACCCCAATCTATCTAACGTGGGGCCACAGCCTAATGGTTCCCCAAAATATTGGTCATCACAGCTTGGGCTAGAGAATGAAAAGCTGCCCAAAACTTGACATATGACACACTCTTATTCTCAGAATCTAATGGTTGAGGTGGCTTATCATCAACCCTATGGGCACTATCTATGTGAGGAGGCATACTTTGTAAATGGAAGAAAGAGGTGTATTAGACTTAGGATCAACTTGAGCTCATGCTCAGTCGCATGACATGAATACTGAAAGAAGGGAAAATGCTCCTAAAAACATCTTATAGCCTCTTGTACATAAGTGTGGCACGCAACACACCCACGTACAAGAATCTACTAAATAAGGCTTTTCAGACTCCCTAGGATACTATTGAACCTTAGGATCTGATACCAAGTTTGTAACGGCCTAATTTTTAAGAACCGGAACACCACACGGTGCTCATGATCCTAAAGGATCACAAGCTAACCCTCTCCTGATATCTGTACCTAAACACTGCATAATATAAATAATAAATGTAAAAATTGACCATAACGTTCAAAACATCTAAAAATACACGAAATTGAAAGCTGAATACTAATACATCTATTTGAAAAGTCTCAAAACTGTCTGAACTGTGAAGTTGATGGGAAATATCCCCAACTAACTTTGTCTACTGATATTAAATCAAAGCTTATGCAATAATAAACTAAGGATCATCCTCGAATGAAGAGGACTCACTACTATGCCTACAACTGACTGGGACTGAGCTGCAAAGGGTACTCTAGATCTCATGCCTTTTAACCTATGGTGTCAAATAAAACACCATAGCACAAATGCGTCAGTATGACAATGTACCGAGTATGAAGATGAGGTAAGGCTAAATGCAAAGGCTTATGTATGAACAATTACTTAACGAAATAATCAAGAGAGTACTGAATGAGAACACATGCATAAATTCACAAACCATAATTGAAATCATTGTGACTTGAAATACCGAAACTCGAATACTACTTTACTACCATCTGAACTCACTACTAATGCCTGAGATACTGAACACCGAATTATCTAATACTGATAACTGAGTACTAGATTTGAGATCAGTCTTATCTAGCGAGTGATCTCGAAAACTGATGATACTAAAACTGATTAACTGAATCTACTCATATCAATGGCTGAATTTTGAGCTTTCTACTCTCAACAGAATGCATCGGAGATCAAATCTCTCTAATGGATGATCCTTGAATCTACTATCAGTGATAAGAAAAGATTATGTCTGAGATCAAACCTATCTAGCGGAAGATCTCTGAATATGATAAATAAAATACTCAACTAAATCTGAGACTGAGATCAAGCCTATTTAATGGGTATCTCTAGATTTGATAATGAGATTACTCAACTAAATCTGAGACTGAGATTATGCCTATCTAACAGAAGATCTCAGGATCTGATAATCAGATTAATCAACTAAATCTGAGACTGAGATCAAGCCTATCTAATGGGTGATCTCTGGATTTGATAATGAGATTACTCAACTGAATTTGAGACTGAGATCAAGCCTATCTAACAGATGATCACTGGATCTAATAATGAGATTACTAAACTGAATCTGAGACTGAGATCAAGCCTATCTAGCGGGTGATCTCTGGATCTGATAATAAGATTACTCAATAACTTTATGTGGGACCTTGCCTATTTAGTGGGTGGTCCATGAGACAATGGAACTATCTAAGTTCCTCACTGATATAGATGACTGTATCTGACAGTCCTAATTTGTAAGTTCTTTTCTAAAGATTGATACTGAAACTGTAACTGTAGGAGTGCTCACTTAACCGACATGCCCCTAATCTGATCTGGTGGGGTCTAACTTGTAACCCTAGCTGGAAGGGTGTCAATACCGTACCACGGGTAAAGACCTCTCTGGTCAAGCCTCTTTAATGGGTGACCCTCGCAGGAAGTCAAGCCTAAGGCAGTATAATAGTCAAGCCTATCTAGCGGGTGACAAGAATTTTATAACGGGTACTCCAGCATCCTACGCTGTCTACGTAGTTCAGGAGTTCAAGGATTGCTCCTAACGACTATGCCTCTCTAACGGGTAGTCTCCATCTCTGTACTCGCTCGGTGCTAGCTCCTACTCCCAACTGAAAGACTCTGAACTGATTCTTAACTAAACTTAAACTGAGCTGAATCTGATACTGATCATATTTCTTGACTGATTTGACTGAGTTAAGATGAATTAACTTGGTTTCGTATCAGACGGAATACTAAGGAATCTTGTTATCTGACTGAACAATACAGAGCTTTAAATAGATTACTCGATTACTACTAAGGTCTGAACTAAACGCTTGAATAATACTAGATCTAATCTGAGTATCGAAATGAGTCTAGATTATTAGGGATACTGAGATTACAGAGATTACTAAGATTTCTTAAGTTCTGTTTCTGTCTGAGAGTACAGAGTACTATAACTCACTAAGTTCTGAGAATCATGGCTTGACTGAGATTATCGTGAAAACTGACATGGGCTCTAGACTGCAGCTAAATTGTCGGGTATAAATACCCAGGACTCGATAACATAAAAGTAAAGCACAACCATTCTTGAATTATCAAGACCATGGACATTCATTCACCTTCACAATTACTAAAGCATCTCTTCAAGCATTTACAAATCATAAACATGTGATAGTATAGGGTGATATGCTATTGGCTCATACTCCATTCAACAAGGTCTTGCATCAAACACTTAACATGCATTAAAGAACACATAATTGGGGGATTTCATGCTAATATGTCACAATTCATTCTTTAAGGCTTTTCAACAAACACTCGGCATGCATAGGTTTGCACACAATTGGAGATTTCTAGTCAACATGCTATAATGGCTCTAATTCCTTCACATAAGCACTTTGAACATATGGGGAGCATGATAAGCTTATTCAACAATTTCTACACTTAATTGACATGAACACATAACTTAACAAGCAACTTGAAGTGGGCTTATCATGAACATCATATGAATATCACATACTAGGGTCAAAGCTTGAAACCTCATAAACAAAACATGAATTAGAAACTCAATAATAGAATGAACTCCAATTTCAATTCACATGAATCATGAAAATTCATAAACATAAGATATTTGAAATTTAGAAAAGGGTTCTTGAGCTTCTTGGATGAAAGGGACCCAAGAATCAACATCTACATACCTTGTTATATTATTTTTGGAAGATTTATGGAGGAATCTTGATGACTTGGGTCTTGGACTAGAAACCTTAGGTCTTGTTCTTGATTTTTTGAGAGAGAAAATATTTTTATTTTTGGGAAAAAATTGATGAATAAAGAAGTATTTTCGTTATTTAGGGTGGAGATCCCTTATATAGACTGGTTTGGGGTTTTAGAAAATAACCAATTAGTTTTTGAAATTTAAAAATAGAATTTGAAAATCCTGATTTCACATGCTGGCAGGATGTAGTGGAATTGCGCCAGCTCACTGGAAACTGGACAATTGGGAAAATGGTTGGTGGCACGATGCAGTAGAAATCACGTTTCCACCTTGGTTGCGAACTGGAAAAGAACCGCGACGCGGTGGAATCACGTTGGTGCATTGAAAATGGACAACTCTAAAATTAAGCATTGGCGCGATGCGCAATAATCACGAAGGCTCACTGGATTTAGACGATTGCCATTTTGGTTGGCTCCATGACGCGCTAAAGTACCAGGTGGCACAGTGTCTCACTAAAATGGCTCTAACTATTCACTCGAGTGTCGGATTTGGGCGTATTTGGTATCGACAGAAAGCTTATTCAATGATCTACATGACAAAATTCAATATTAGGGAAATTCTACAAGGTTCAAAATACTTCTCAATTAGGAAGACACTTCTCAACCTTTTAGGGCAAGATTAACACTTCACTGAACACATTCTAAGGCTCAAACTATGAGAGATATTTGTGGGGTCTTACAAGATCTCCCTCTTGGAAACATTCATCCTCAAATGTCGCCAGATAAGCTAAGAATATTGATTGAATAAACTCACTTAAGGATTGAGAACATCTGAAACATGATATACTAAAATCTCACACTAGACATGCATATCTGATGCATGGAATACTCAACTGAAGCTACTCATAAGCTGAATTCTCATAATAAATATGCATGTCTGATGCATGAATGCATAACTGTGTTGTTCTCATGAATGCATGACTGAATACACTGAAAAGCTGAACTCTTTCTACTGAACATGCATATCTAATGCATGAATGTCTTACTGAACTGACTCTCAAAAGCATGACTGGCTATACAATAATAACTGATGTTAACATCGTAAGGAGAGTTTAAACATACAACTGAATGAGTCTAAGGATATGAAAGCATCGCAATATCATGGAGCATCTCCCCCTTGGGACTCTATGCCCCTTTAAACACACTTTGTTGAAATATTAGGGCAGTGCATAGGGTACCTACGAACTGGGTCATGATTGACCGACTGAGATCTAAAACTAATTCATGACTCATGCTAAAATATAAGCTCAAAATAGGAGCAAAGGATCTAAAAATTCATATCATAAAGATGAAGGACTCATAACATACCCGAATCTATATTAGGGAACCTTTCCTGATCATGGTGGGTCTGAAGCGCATGAAGTCTGTTCTGACGCTGACCACTATTGGCACCAGAAGGGGCACCCAACTGACGAAACTCTCTACCCCTCTAAGCTAGCAATCTACACTCTCGCATTCTGTGACCTGGCATACCACACCCAAAGCACACATCACTGTCGGCTCATGCTCACTCATATGACATTAATACTGAAAGAAGGGAAATTGCTCCTAAAAATATCTTATAGCCTCTTGTACATAAGTGTGGTGCGCAATCCACCCATGTACAATACTCTACTAGATGTGGCTTTTCAGACTTCCTAGGACACTATTGAACCTTAGGCTTTGATACCACATTTATAATGACCCAATTTTGTAGAACCAGAACGTCATACGGTGCTCATGATCTCGAAGGACCATAGGCTAACCCTTTATTGATATCTATACCTGAACACTGCATAATATAGATAATAAATATGGAAACTGGTCATAAGATTCAAAACATCTAAAAATACTTAAAATTGAAAACTAAATACTGATACATCTATCTGAAAAGCCTCAAAACTATTTGAACTGTGGAGTTGATGGGACATGTCCCCAACTAACTTTGTCTACTGAAATTAAACCAAATCTGATGCAATAATAAACTAAGGATCATTCTCAAATAAAGAGGAGTCACTACTATGCCTACCGCTGCTGATTGGGACTGAGCTGCTAGGGGTACTCTGGATCTCGTGCCTCTAAACCTATGGTGTCAAATAAAACACCATAGCACAAATATATCAGTACGGGAATATACCGAGTATAAAGATGAGGTAAGGCTAGATGCAAGGGCTTATGTATGAACAATTACTTAACTGAATAATCATGAGAGTACTGAATGAGAACACATATATGAATACATAAACCATAATTGAAATCATCGTGACTAAAAATACTGAAACTCAAATACTACTTTACTGCCATCTGAACTCACTACTTATGCTTGAGAAACTAAATACTGAATCATCTGATACTGATAACTGAGTACTGGAGCTAAGATCTGTCTTATCTAGCGACTGATCTCAAAAACTGATGATACTGAAACTGATTAATTGAATCTACTCATATCAATCATTGAATTCTGAGCTTTCTACTCTCGACTGACTATATCAGAGATCAAACCTCTCTAATGGATAATCCTTGAATTTACTATCAATGATAAGAAAAGATTATGTCTGAGAACAAACCTATTTAGTGGAATATCTCTGAATTTGATAAAGAGAATACTCTACTAAATCTGAGACTGAGATCAAGCCTATCTAATGACTGATATCTGGATCTGATAATGAGATTAATCAACTGAATTTGAGGCTGAGATCAAGCCTATCTAACGGGTGATCTCTAGATCTGACAATGAGATTACTCAACTGAATCTTAAACTAAGATCAACCCTATCTAATAGGTGATCTCTGGATCTGATAATGAGATTACTCAACTGAATCTGAGACTGAGATCAAGCCTATCTAATAGGTGATTTCTGGATCTGATAATGAGATTACTCAACTGAATCTGAGACTGAGATCATGCCTATCTAATGGGTGATCTCTGGATCTGATAATGAGATTACTCAACTAAATCTGCGATTGAGATCAAGCATATTGAACGAGTAATCTCTGGATCTGATAATGAGATTACTCAACTAAATCTGAGACTGAGATCAAGCCTATCTAATGGGTGATCTTTGGATCTGATAATGAGATTACACAATAACTTTATGTGGGACCTTACCTATCTAAAGGGTGATCCATAAGTCAATAAAACTATATGAGTTCTTCATTGAGATAGATGACTATATCTGAAAGTCCTGATTTTTGAGTTCTTTTTTGAAGATTAATACTAAAACATTAACTGTGGGAGTGCTCACTTAACCAACATGCCCCGAATCTGAACACGTGGGGTCCAACCTGTAACCCCAGTTGGAATGGTGTCAATATAATGCTATGAGTAAAGACCTCTCTGGTAAAGCCTCTCTAATGGGTGACCCTCTTAGGAAGTCAAGCCTAAGGCAGCATAATAGTCAAGCCTATCTAGTAGGTGGAAAGCTTTTTCTTACGGGTACTCCAACATCCTATACTGGCTACACAGTTCTGGAGTTCAGGTATTTCTCCTAATGACTCTGCCTCTCTAACGGTGAGCCATCATCCCTGTACTCACTCGGTGCTAGCTCCTACTCCCAACTGAAAAACCCTAAACTGATTCTTAACTGAGCTTAAACTGAGTTAAATTTGATACTAATCATATTTCTCGACTGATCTGACTGAGTTAAGTTGAATTCACTTGGTTCTGTATCTGGCGGAATACTACTGAATATCATTATATAACTGAATGATACAGAGTGTTGAATAGATTACTCGATTACTAATGAGGTCTGAACTAAACACTTGAATACTACTAGATCTGAGCTGAGTACAAAACTGAGGCTAGATTACTAGTGATACTGAGATTACGGAGATTACTAAGATTTCTTAAGTTCTGTATCTGCTTAAGAGTACAGAGTTCTATAACTCACTGAGTTCTAAGAATCATGGCTTGACTGAGATTATCATAAAAACTAACACGGGCTCTAGAATGCAGCTAAATTATCGGGTATAAATACCCCCAGGACTCGAAAACATAAAAGTAAAGCACAACCATTCTTGAATTATCAAGACCACAGATATTCATTCACCTTCACAATTACTAAATCATCTCTTCAAGTATTTACAAATCATAAACATGTGATAGTATAGGGAGACATGCTATTGGCTCATACTCCATTTAACAATGACTTCCATCAAACACTTTACATGCATTAAAGATTACATAATTGAGGGATTTCATGCTAATATGTAACAATTCATTCTCTAACGCTTTTCAACAAACACTTGGCATGCATAGGCTTACACACAATTGGAGATTTCTAGTCAACATGCTATAATGGCTCTAATTCCTTCACGTAAGCATTTTATCAAATATATGGGAAGCATGCTTTGCTTATTCAACAATTTTTACACTTAATTGACATAAACACATTACTTAACAAGCAACTTGAAGAGGGTTTATCATGAACGTCATATGAATATCACATACTAGGGTCAAAGCTTGAAACCTCATAAACAAAACATGAATTAGAAACTCAATAATAGTATGAACTCCAATTTCAATTCACATGAATGATGAAAACTCATAAACATAAGATCTTTGAAATCTAGAAAAGGGTTCTTGAGCTTCTTGGATGAAAGGGACCAAAGAATCAACATCTACATACCTTGTTATATGATTCTCGAAAGATTTACGGAGGAATCTTGATGATTTGTGTCTTAGATTAGAAATCCTATGTCTTGTTCTTGATTTCTTGAGAGCGAAAATATTTTAATTTTGGGGAAAAAATGATGAATAACGAAGTATTTTCATTATTTAGGGTATAGATCCCTTATATAGACTGGTTTGGGGATTTAGGAAATTACCAATTGGTCCTTGAAATTTAAAAATAGAATCTGAAAATACCGATTTCACATGTTGGTGCGACGCAGTGGAATCACGCCAGCTCACTGGAAACTGAACAATTGGGAAACTGGTTGGTGGTGCGACGCGTTGGAAATTGCGTTTCCACCTTGGTTGCGAACTGGAAAAGAACCGCAATGTGGTGGAATCACGTTGGTGCACTGGAAATGGACAACTATGAAATTAAACCTTGGTGTGATGCGCCACAATCGCAAAGGATCACTGGATTTTGACGATTGCCATTTTGGCTGGCTCCGCGATATGCTAAAGTACCAGGTGGCATACTATCTCACTAAAATGGCTCTAACTCCTTGCTCGAGTGTCGGATTTGGGAGAATTCGGTATCGATGGAAAGCTTATTCAATGATCTACTTGACAAAAGTAGATATTAGGAAAATTCTATATGGTTCAAAATACTACTAACTTAGGAAGACACTTCTCAACATTTTAGGGCCGGATTAACACTTCATTAACTTGCTCTAAGGCTTAGACTCTGAGAAAATTTTGTGGGGTCTTACAACACCAAAATTAAATAATGTATTCCTTTGAATACCTCATGAGTGTGCTAATTTCACCAATCCAAGACCTCAATATAACATTTCTATAACTAGGATGGTGCCAATCAATCTAGCTACTGATGTGTGAGCAGACGTTAACACATTTAAGGCTTTTAACTGAGAATAATTGTGAAGTCTTAAGAAACTTTTGTCATTTTTTATTATTTTACTTTGATATTGCAGTAAAAGTCATGATGCAAGGGAAATTTAAGGAAATGGACGCAAAAGAGCTAAAAACTGATGCAAAAGAATTAGAAGTATGGATGACGACATTCCTGATAAGTCGTCAACCCTGTGATAAGTTATCAGAAATCATATTAGGTGTTGCAGTGTTAGAAGGATTAAAGTAAAACTTTAACAACATTTCTGACATGTCGTCATAACTGTGATAAGGCGTCAGAGTTGCCGTTAAGTGTAGGCAGAGAATCAAATTTTGAATGAGAAGTGATGGCATTTCTGATATGTCATCACGTATTTGATAAGTCATCAAGATTTGTTGTCAATTAAAGAAGAATATGCGAAGATTGCTGGAGGGCCTGACGATATTCCGAATAAGTCGTCAGGACCCTGACATGCCGTCCCAAATGTCGTCACCTATTCTGAAGGATTTTCTGAACATTGTGATTTTATTTCCTTATTTAGGATTAACCATAAAAAGCATTGTTTAGGGTTTTTCTAGGGGGTTGGCACTTGATTTTAAGAGACGTACTTTGATATTTTCTCTCTCGAGTTTCTTGTATAGAAAAAGTAAATATTTTAAAGAGATTATTATCATTATTTTGGGATTTCCATTGTGATTTAATCTGAGAATCTCTAGTTTCTATTCATTTTGTGGTAAGTTTATCTTTCAAATCATGAATTCAACTAGTTGCTTCGATTATTACATCATGAGCGGCTAAATTCCTTTAACATGAATTATGGGATCTAGGGTTAGGTCTCGATAAGGTGCTAAGTGTTCAAGATTCAAAAGGTGGTAGGATTTTTTGATAATTCTGAGTTTTAATTAACGTCTGTTGGTTGCAAACAGTATACACACCTGCTTTGATTTGCTTGAGAAAGAAATCAAATATAGTAGGAAGTGAATTATCAACAGGGACTCAAAAATACTTTTTTTAATAATCAGCGTTGTAACAAGGTTGGTTAACCTGAGGTAAAATTTAAGCAGTAAATAGAAATTTCCTAAGTCCGAGAGGATTAGGAAATTAAACACTTAAGTATGTCTAGAGACATTTAAGCATAACATCGATAAAGATAGCTTGTTATCCTACCCACCGTGAGAATCTTGAACCACTTTTAGCATCTGTCATTTACCGGAAGCCGTAGTGAACATAATTCTAATTATTTCATAAACTCTTGATTACAAACACTAAAACTAAAGTGACCAACAATTATTTGTTGATCATCAAAAAAATCCTATTTTATCTTTTCGTATCATTTGTTTGAATTCAACTTGTAGCTTTAGTTTCAAACTAGTTTAATCGCCACTCACATTATTCCCTGTGGATTCAAACCGGACTCCAAAGTTGGGTAAATATATTGATGACGACCGCCTTGCACTAAATTGAAGTGTAAGTTAAGCGTTATAAAAATGACATCGTTGCCGGGGAACAATTTGACGTATTGAGTTGGTTTAGAATTTTAGCTTACTTTCTTGAATTCAAACTTGTAAATATTTGTTTAGTTTATTTTTTTAGTTTATATTTTTTATTTTATTTTATTTTTATTTTTCTCAGACATTTCTTGAGATGTCAGCCTGGATAGATGGTTTTTTGAGTGATGATGATTCTTGTGGCGATTCTTGTTATTATTGTGGGGGACCATATTTTAAGGCTTACTGTCCAGATTTACCAAGAAGTGCATGGACTGGACCTTCACAATATGATGTAGATACTGTCCTACTTACTGTAACTTAGTGTTTGGCTTGTGGTCAAAGTGATCATACTGAAGATATGTGTGATGTCAAGATTTAAGCAAACAAATTGATGAAATGAATCTTAGAGAATCAAGAACAGCTGCGGGAAAAGCTAAAAGAGTTACCACTCCCACCATGGTTATAGTGGCTAAACAAAGAAGAATATAAGGGGGACATTAGTCAATTTCAGGAGAAAACTCAAGAACCACAATCACTCGATTGCCATCTTGATCTTGAGACTCACATTGAGAAGGTGATTAAAAGTTAGTGTGTAGTAGATAGTGTAAATTTTAAAGTAGAATTAGTTGGGCCTCACTCGAAGCATTTTTTCACATTATGTTTAGATGATATCTTGTCTGTGGAATCATCTAAAATAGTGGAAGAGTATGAAGATGAGGAATAAGAATCCTATATTCTTTATTTTACACTTAATAAGCAACATAAAAACATACCTCACTTTAACGTCTAGTGGTTTATCATGCTCAATCCATTACTCGACTTCTTAATTTTTGTACCACCCTCTTATGATCGAGGCAAGAAGATGGACTCTAACTTGGGGGTGAAATTCATATTCTCAAGGTAGAGGAAAAAGTTGAGTTGGGTCGTACCGCGATATTAAATCAGGCACTGCTTGGGAGGCAACCCAAGGTATTTTGTTTTTTGTATTCATATTATGTGATTGACATCAGATCTTCTTACCCGTGGTGCCACATGTATATTTCTAACTCTCTTGTTCTGGTTTGATGCACTGGGGATATTGCATGATTTTAAGTTGAGGGTGGGGCTACTTGTGGGTGTTGATGTCCTCCGTGGGTTTTGTTATCGTGCCTTTTTTTCCCAAAGTATTTTTCCTAGTAGAGCCGACATGTTTAGGCGTATTGTGTTTTCTTTGTGAAGTATTGTGGTTAACTGGGGAAAAAATAAGTATCTAGGACAATTGACATATTTTGGTTGAGTTTTCTTGGAATGATAAATACCTCTCTAATTGTCTATCTGGTAACTGTGTAATGAGCATCTATATGTAACTATTGTGAATCTTTTTATGGCATTAGTATTAGGAACATGATAATTACTACGAACAATTGCATGAACCAAATAGGTAGTAGCTTGTGATGTACCTTTATGCCATGTGTGTGTGAGATGCTACCTAGTTCCTATTTGTGTTAAATCCAGAACTTGCCCGGTTGGTTTTGCCTTAGTTATAGAATAGCGATTAGGAAAGGATCATAGGCCATTGTTGATATTAGTCCACTTTTAGCCTAAATGACCTTCCATGTGTGAATAATATCCCTTGATCCTGATTTTGAGCGTGATTGCCTATTCTTTTTATTATACCTATCACGTTCCCATTTGTATCATAGTGAACCTATTTTGGCCCTGGTCCTCCTTGGACATTATGCACTTTGACTGAGGGAAATCACCTAAGTTGAGGGTGGCTACCATAGGGGTGCGTGACGCTATTAAGAAAGGTAGAATGAAAGAAAAGAATAAAAATCTAGGAGTGGTGGAAAAAGAATAAGAAAAGAAAAGTTGTCAAAAATACCGCACCCATCCGGAGTATGTGTGATCAAGAAAGGAGAGAATTAAGTAAAGGTTGATAAGTGAGACCCCAAAAATAATGTAGGTCCAAGGAGGCTTAGTGAATTTAAATATCCTTGCGTATCATACCAGCCCCAAGCGTACGTTACAAAGCCAAAGAAAAAACCTATAGTGATCCTAACTTAATTGTCTGAAAACTTAGGCAATTAAAATAAGGTCAAGCATATGGTATTTTACATACATTGATTGGAATTTCTTTCTGAGAGTGAGTGTCTCTTGACCATCCCTGAATTTATATGCTTGATTTCATATATGAGTGAGGAGATACTTCGTTGTTGTAAGGGAACATCGGTTGTATTAGTAGTTACCTACTTGTTTGGGTAGTGTAATTGGTACATATGCATAGTTATTGTTGCTAAGTTGATGCCATATCTTGATTCCTTTCTGTCACATTGTTGATCTTCATGGATATACACAGCTGGGTTTAAACAGATTGAAAATAGAGAGAGTAATGTGTTTGGAACTAAAATTGATGATTAACTGTCATAGGTATCTTATATATCTCTTGGTTAAGCATCATAGTGTTGTATTTTAGTTGCTTTAGGACAAGCAATTATTTTAAGTTGAGGGTATTGATGTGTGAGCAGATGCTAACACATTTAAGGCTTTTAACTGAGAATAATTGCGAAGTCTTAAGCAACTTTTGTCATTTTTGATTATTTTACTTTGATATTGCAGTAAAAGTCATGATGCAAGGGAAATTTAAGGAAATGGAAGCAAAAGAGCTGAAAATTGATGCAAAAAAACTGGAAGTGTGGCTGACGACATTCCTGATAAATCATCAGCCCTGCGATAAGTTATCAGAAATCACGTCAGGTGTTGCAGTGTTAGAAGGATTAAAGTGAAACTGTGAAGACATTTCTTACATGTCATCACAACTGTGATAAGGCATCAGAGTTGCTGTCAAGTATAGGTAGAGAATTAAATTTTGAATGAAGAAGTGACGGCATTTTTGATATGTCGTCACGTATCTGATAAGTTATCAAGATTTGTCGTCAGTTAAAGCAGAAGTTGCCAAGAATGCTAGATGGCCTGACGACATTCCTGATAAGTCGTTAGGACCCTGACATGCCGTCACCTATTTCGAAGGATTTTTTGAACATTGTGATTTTATTTCTTTATTTAGGATTAACTATAAAAAGCATTGTTGTGGTAAGAGAAGTACTTTCATATTTTCTCTCTCGAGTTTCTTGGCTTGAAAAAGCAAATACTTTGAAGAGATTATTATCATTATTTTGGGATTTCCATTGTTTTTAATCTGAGAATCTCTAGTTTCTATTCATCTTGTGGTAAGTTTATCTTTCAAATCATGAATTCAGCTAGTTACTTCGATTATTACATCATGAGCGGCTAAATTCCTTTAACCTGAATTATGGGATCTAGGGTTAGGTCTTGATAAAGTGCTAAGTGTTCAAGATTCAAAAGGTGGTAGGATTTTTGATAATTCTGAGGTTTTAATTAACGTCTGTTGGTTGCAAACAGTAGACACACCTGCTTTGATTTGCTTGAGAAAGAAATTAAATATAGTAGGAAGTGAATTATCAACAGGGACTCAGAAATACTCCGTTTAATAATCAGTGTTGTAACAAGGTTGGTTAACCTGAGGTAAAATCTGGACAGTAAGTAAAAATTCCCTAAGTCCGAGAGGATTAGGGAATTAAACGCTTAGGTAGGTCGAGAGACATTTAAGAATAACATCGATAAATATAGCTTGTTATCCTACCCACTGTGAGAATCTTGAACCACTTTTAGCATCTGTCATTTACCGGAAGCCCTAGTGAACATAATTCTGGTTATTTCATAAGCTCTTGATTACAAACACTAAAACTAAAGTGACCAACAATTATTTGTTGATCATCAAAAACCCCTATTTTATCTTTTCGTATCATTTGTTTGAATTTAACTTGTAGCTTTAGTTTCAAACTAGTTTAATCACCACTCACATTGTTCCCTGTGGATTTGAACCGGATTCCAAAGTTGGGTAAATATATTGATGACAACCGCCTTGCACTAAATTGAAGTGTAAGTTGAGCGTTAACAGCTACACATGTAACATCCTTATTTCTAATATAATGCTACTGACATAACTAGTATCAAATAGTTGTTTATTACTACTCATCACCCACACCCTTCTTTTAAGGATGATATGGGATCCAAGTCAAATTAGGGGTTTCATCCATAATTATAAATTAAAGTAAAGAGAATTAGCAAAACCCATCATCAATAACTAATAATTAGGATTAACAATCAACACCCATACACTTTAACACCCCAATCAAGCATAAATCTAAGATGAATATTTAGCTACTCATAAGATTGATGAAAAGAGATATACCCGAGTTAGCACCCAATGCATCCATTGATAGAAAAATCAAGAATAATCCCAATACTTCAATCTCAAATTACAACTAATAATTCTTTTGAAAAATTTAGCAACAATTGTCGTTCCCAAATTGGTAGGGTTTTATTTCAATACAAACTTGAAAATAGTTGACAAAGGCCTCAAATGTGTAAGGGTTTTGCCCTTTTGAGAATTTGGATCAACTGCTTGAAATTATGAAACTGCACTTGGACATTTGGCCACTCCATCACAATTGCCATTGTCTGATCATGATCGTGAATCCCGTGATTGCAGTGATCCCCTCACAATCACCAAACTTTGGTCGAGTTTTGATTGGCCGCGATCGCAACCCTCATACCACTATTGTGGTTTCTAAGGGTCAATCGTTGCTCTGAGTTTTCCAACTTTTTCACTAACTTTGCCCCTTTTTACAACCCTTTCACTTTATTTCACGTATTTTATTCCAGTTAACTGTAAACCTGCAAACCATGGGAATTAGAGCATTCAAATGGAAAATTTTCCTCACTCACACAATTTAACCATATTAGTGTGCACGAATTTGGATTAAACATTTTGTTAATTTACCATGCATTAATGCATAATATGAATGAAGCCAATCCACCCCCAAGATAACATCGAAATCCACCATATCCAATTCTATAAAATCAACCAATGTCTTCCTTAATACATGGACACTACACAACCCCTATAGATTTTTCTAGCAATAATAGAATCACTCATAAGAGTAGACATAGAGAAGGGATCGAAAATATTTTCAGGACCAAAACCAAAATGCACAGCCACATAAAGGGTCACATAGGAAAGGGTAGAACCCATATCAAGCAAATAATAGATATCAAGAGAGAAGAGCTATTTCATACCAGTGACAACATTAGGGGATGCCTCAGATTCCTGGCCAGTAATAAGTAAATAGAGATGATTTCGACCAGCGCTGGTACCAGAAGTGGCGCCCTTTGGTGCGAGAGACGAAGATGTGGCAACCGAGACCTTGTTAGCTTTAGTGGCAATTTTAGCTATGGGACAGTTTCTTTTCATATGTCCCGGTTGTCCATAATTGAAGCACAAGTTCCTCCCATTTTCACAATAACCATGGTGAAGCTGTCCACAAAATCTACAAGGAGGATAAGCTGTGGTTGATTGAGCTATACTAACCTGAGACTGGGCACCCTGTGCCTTAGGACCACTGCTAATCTAAAAATGATGATCACCATATGACCTAGAATAAGGATAATTCGTCGACAAATATGAACTAGAATTTCCCCAAGTCTTCTTGTTGATCCACTGCCTGCCATCCTTCTCATTATTCTATTGATTCTCATTCTGCTCTAAATACTTAAACTTCTTATTCTTTCTCTCTCATATCTCTATCTGCCTCTTCTTTTCATTTTCTACCTATTGCATATAAATCACAAGTCTAGAGATGTCCATATCATTGTTCAATATTGCAGCCTTACATTCCAGCACCAAATCATGGGACCAACCAGAAGTAAACTTCCTCATCTTGGATCTTATTCTAGACACCAACTCTGAAGCATAACAAGACAACTGCTGAAGTTCAGGGCATGCTCCTTCACACTCACCTTTTCTTAGTTTAAATTCATAAACTCTTCAGCCTTAGATTCCCTCAACTCCTGAAGAAAGAAGTGATTGAGAAAGGAACTCAAAAACTTATCCTACACTTCCCGCTTAACGTCATTAACCCTCATCGATTCCTACTTCTCATACCATTGCTATGATATATCTTTTAACTGATAAACAACAAACTCCACACCCTCTACATTAATAACATGCATCACCCTAAAAATTTTCTCTATCTCATCAATAAACCCCTGAGGATCCTAATTAACCTTAGAGCCAATAAAGACTGGGAGATTCAACCTTATGAACTAGCCAACCTGGTTGACCTTAGATGAATGAGTAACTGAACTAACATGGTCATACTAAAGAGACTGTGATGACACAAACTGAGCAAACATATGAATAGATTATAGAACTCTATATTAGAAATATACCATAAGGCATTGGGGGTATGAGTACCATCATATTGGAAAGACCGATGAGGACTAGTGAGGACTGGTGGAACTCAACGTTAATCAGTATAATCGAGAGCACCCTAGACCGAGTTTGCATTTCATAAGTATGACGAGTTTCCTCCATATTATCCTAAAGTAGGACATAAGGTCCAGCAAAGTTTCTACGAACATCATATCTTTAGGGAGGCATGATCTAAAACATGAGTAAGTCAAGAGTTAGAGAAGTTCATGACACTAGACTCTATAGCTCGAAATCAAACATAAGAAGGGGAAATATTCCTAAATATCTTGTAAACTTCTCCTTATAAGTGTGGCATACTACACACCCATAAAAAAAACTCTACTCGACATGGCTTTGTGGATGCCCAACAACCCTAAACTTGGATCGATACAAAGCTTGTCACGACTCAAACCAAGGCCTAGTTATGAAGGATATCTCAAGCCCACCATGAGCAAGAGACCACCCCCATAGCTAAACCACCTGAGGATAATAAATATCAAAGTAGAAGCAAAACCAAACCAAATAAAGATATGTATATAAGACCAAGAGAGAGAATACGAGTCGAACACAATGACCAAACAACCCCACACTTATCCACAAAAACCTCTAAAACCAAAACACTAAATTAGGTTGGGAAATGTCCTCGACCTTGATAATAGAACTCTTCAATTCCCAAAATATGAAAAGAAACTGAGAAAATTGCAAAGCTTTCTAAAAAATGGAGGCTCGCAATTTTACTGTAGCTCAAAGGACAATAATCACACCACCTAACGCTGCACAAGGGTAACCAAAAAGTCTTCAGACTCTACAACATGAAACTATGTAGCGTTCTAGGATGGTCAGTGTGATAAGCACTAACATTTAACTCGGAGAGTGATAAAATAATGTCACATAAAAAATCAACCAAAACCGCATGCACACATTCATATATACATATATAAATATTGGGATAGGGTAAAAGGGTCATGAACATACGAGTTTAAAATCATTAACCTAGATTGTGTCGCTCTATCTGTCCTAAATGCACCCACGAGCCATATTGATTCAGCTCTTCCTACTGAAAGGGTCCTAGTGTGTAGCCACATGAACTGATAAAATTCGAGAAAGGAAAAAAGTCATTAAGGCTCCAACTGTTCTAACAAAATATATATTGTGTGAACCATCCATACTATCATATAGACTCCCTTGCCGGCAAATGTGGTTTTCAGTATCGGTCCCTCCGAGACCTCCACTTTCACAGTGAACTACACAATCACCACTAAGCCCAAATTAAAAATATTATGCACATAAAGCCATCTGTTAACCCAATATTTTTTTATTAAGGCGTTTATAAGCTAATTCATCTTCTAATTAAACCATTGCACATAATTGGTAGCTTATTAAACCCATCTACCAATTATGCTTGTAAGCTAATCCAATTATGCCATTCTATTTCAATTAACCAATTTAACTCCCAAGTTTAATTTTAATCCACAACCATGACCACCAAAGCCTTTCAAATTAATTTTTTATTTTTTCATTATCCTTTAGTGCAATGCAAGGTTCCAAGAGTAAGTAAAATCATGCATATATTCATATTCTAGAACCAAATTACAAAGTAAGTTGAGGTTAATACCAATTTCAAATCAAAATGAATAAATTTGGGGAAAATCTATGTTTTCCATTCCAAACCACAGCATATTGTGCCAATTCAGCCCAACCCATAAACTCAATCATGAACAATGTATTTAAAACCATGGAGAAAATAATTCAAGTAACTACAAACAGAATTCATCAACCCAAGTTTCAAACCCACCATTAAATGATATAAATATCAAACCAATTTATGCCATAATAAAGAATGCAATATTAGAGATGAGAGACATGCCTAAAATTCCAAAGAATTTTAAGAGAAACCATGAATTGTAGCCTAGATGTTTAATCCTTTGGAAACCCTAACTTGTTCTTGCTCTGGAAAGTTTAATATTATGAGAGTAGTGTTTGATTTGATTAACTGAAGTTAATAGGGTCCCTTAGATTTTTTTATGTCGTGGATAAAGTATAAAGGAAAGAAAAGCCAAATTACCCTTAATTAAAAATATGTAGGAGAAATGATTCCTAGTCATTACGGTTCGAATAACGACTCGTGATGACTGGTCACGAGTCGTTACTAGGACTCATGACCTGAGCAAAATCTTTAGGTATTCACATTGTTATGGTTACGAGTCCCTCACCACGAATCGTAATCTTACCCTACGACTCAGGGGCTCTAGTCGTGATCAAGACAGTCACCTAGGGCAACCTTACTGGTTAGGAAATGGGTGGAACCTATGACTCGTAATGAGTGGTAATGACTCTGCACCTAAATCGTTGCGTGGGAAGTGTTCAATTTTACTTCAAAAATTTCAGAGTCCAAAATCTGGGGTGTTATACATAAATTATTGGGATTTATGCTAGACTTCAGTTGTTTATTCTAGACCCCTTCTTTGTACTTGTTAAAAGCTTAGCAAGGTAAAAAGTTAGCGTTGAGACTTGTATTTTTTGTCTGTTGCACTTTGATCATAGATTATGCAAATAGTGTTTCATCTATTAATGTCATTCTCAGAATTAATAAATTCTTGATATTTATCATTTATTTGAATGTGGGTATAGACTGGACTGTTGCCATGGTATATAATCAATTCATCGAATCTATTGAGAAGGAATATAATGACTTAAGAAATAAAAAATTAAATTAAATAACATAAAAGTAGTGTAATTAACAATCTCCATACGTTGTAAAGTTACTTGATTACATCAATTATGTGTCTATGTCAATTTTAGACTTGACCGAATGAATATTAGTACAAGAAATGCTCCTAAATCGCTAAAATATAATTAAAAAGGACGAAAAATAAATAAAATTAAATAAAATGAGTGGGATGAACATCATTCGAGCTTCGTAAAATAATTTAATATCAGCGTATGTGAGTTCAAAATAATTGAACACTTGATCAAGTGAGTATTAGGAGGAGTGATAGTTGTGAGTGGTGTTAAACAAGTAATGTTTGAGAATAAAATTTATTTCTCAAGTCATAAGTTTGTTTTGAGTAAGCGGTTCTCATTGATATCAATATTATTAATAATAATACTCATTTGTTCACGTTTTTAATTTATATGTACTCTCATAATGCTCACTTAATCACGTGTTTAATTTTTATGAATTTTCATGCGATGCAATTGAGTTATTTTACGATGCTCGAATAATGTTCATTCCACTAACTTTATTTTATTTTATTTATTTTTTATTTTGTTAATCTATATTTTAGTGTTTTAGGAACACTGCTTGTCTAAATACTTATTCAATCAGGTCTAAAATTGATAGGGACTCATAATTGATCTAACCAAGTAGCCTTACAATGTTTGGAGGATGTTAACTATACTATTTTAATTTTATTTTATTTTTTATTTTTTTAGCCATTGTAACCCCCAATAGATTTGGTATACTCTCTGTCAACAATCTATACTGTAGACCCACATTCGTATCTGTGATAAACACAAAGGAAATCTAGTTGATGAAGAACCTAAAGACCAAAAAAATAAAGAAGTTGAAATTAGAGTCTTCATTTCATATACATTATGATTAAAGAGTTAGAAAGAAAATCTAGAGGTGGATCTTATTATGATGATGAGGCTTCAAAGGTAGTTGATGATCAGATTATCATCAAATCAAATAAGGAGATTTGCGTCAAAATGAGCAAGTTCTAAAATCTTGAATCTTCAAGCTCCAAACGTTCTCATCACTGATGTATTTCTAGATAATATAGTTCTAAAGGAGTTCAGACAAAAGAAAAGTTCAAGAATGCAATATTATGAAATTGAACAAGGTGATGATTCACACAAATCGCAAAGGACGACAAAGAGGACTATTTTCAATTTAGCTCGCCACAAAGATAAATTTTTCAATACGGATTCTTGTTTTCTTGAAGAATCAATCCATGGAGAGAGATCTTCATTATTTGAAGAAGCAAGAGAATTTAGAAAAAAATTGCTAGGATTTTCACCAAGGCATGGTTTGAGTTCTTTTGCGACAAATTTAGAATAGCTTCTAAAAAATCACTTTAAGAGGGATTGTGAAAAATATTGAAGTTGATTTTTTAAAATATCATAGATTCTTCTACTATGTTCTAGAGTCGTAACTTAGTAATTATCTTGAAGACATATCTTGATATTCTAGGTAATTCTAGATAGAAGAATCTAGAAAGTTGTAGTATAGTCTCTTTGATATTGTAGTTAGAAAAGTCTAGATATTTGTAGAGGATGATCAAATTGTATAGCCTAGCTACTTTGTATCTAGAACTTGATCTAGAAACTTCCTAGGCAAGTATAAATATGAGAAGTCTTGTACATTTGTAAGCAACGTAACAAAATTGCTAAGATTTTCACCAAAGCACGGTTCGAGTTCTTCTGCGACAAGTTTATAATAGCTTCTAAAAAAATCACTTTAAGACGGGTAGTGAAAAATATTAAAGTTGATTGTTTGAAATGCCATAGATTCTTTAGGAATGTCCTAGAGTCGTAACTTAGATAATTAACTTGAAGACATATCTTGATATTCTAGGCAGAAGAATCTAAAAAGTTGTAGTGTAGTTTCTTTGATATTGTAATTAGAAAAGCCTAGAGATTTGTAGAAGATGGTAGAATTGTATAGCCTAGCTACTTTGTATGTAGAACTTAATTTAAAAACTTTCTAGACAAGTATAAATATGAGAAGTCTTGTACATTTATAAGCAACTTAACAAAAAACAAATCAATTTAAGAAATCTTTTTCTATAACCAAATTCTCATTTTCAATATCGTTACTTTCTTTCTCTTCAATAGTTGAATCTTTCAATCTTAGTTAACGATCTTGGACTCGCACAAGGTCTTTTCAATTTTATGTACCTTATGTTATTCTCTACATCTAAGATGTGAAGAATATATTTTTTCGGATATTTTCATAATTAATACATTATAAAACTTTTTTACTGTATGTATCCCAACTAAATTAATTACATCATTTATTAATAAACTAAGTACGCCGTATATCCATTCTTATTTATTAGCAAATATAGGGAGGTGGGATCCTTATACTTAAGTGTTCAAATGGAGATGTGTCTCTATTAAACCTGGATGGAAAATAAAGGGAGAAAACCCTTAAACTAGGATGTGTTTGGTACGAAAATGCTTTTAGGGAAAAAAAAAGTTGATCTCTTACTTATTTTTTTATATTGGTTGATGAGTAAAAAATATTTTCTAGTGTTTGGTTGGTGAATGAAAAAATTATTTCAAAAAATACAAATTAGTGTTTAACTAAAGAGAAGAAAATACTTTTTATAAAAATAATTTTTCACATTAAAAAATATTTTTTTAGGGTGTGTTCAATATAGAGGAGGAAGACATTTTCTAGGAAAATAAGTTGTTTCTTACTTATATTCTTGTGTTCTTTATGCAAGTATGAAAATATTTTATAAAAGTATTTGTACGTACTATTTAACAAAAAGCAACGAGAACGAACAAAATAAGAAGGGTGGGGTGAGAAAAAAATTTAAAACTTTTTTAAAAAAACAAATTAAATCATTAAATTTTTTTTAGTGAGGGTTTTCGGTGGGGGTGTGTGTGGTGGGGTGGGGTGGGGTGGAAGGTTCAAAATCGGTGATAGGGATTGGGTAAGAAAAAAGATTTTAGTTATTTAAAAAAAAATTAAAATAATAATATATTTTTGAACAGGGGGGGGAGAGGGGCGATTAGTGGATGGGGGGGGTCGTGGTAGGGTGTGGGGTGTAAGAAAAAAATTAAAAAAGATTTAAAAACATATTTCAAAAATTTACTTTTTTTTTTTTGGAAGGGGGGGTGGTAGAGGTGGGGTTGGGTAGGAGGTGGGCTAAGAAAAAAATTTGAATTTTTTTTTAAAAAGTTAGTAATTATTTTTTGTAGAGGGGGATGGTGATACAAGCATGAAGAGCATAAAAGAGTACAAGGCATTGTCAAAGGTTCAAGCTTCGAAATTGGCAAGTATTTGGAGCCTTTTTAAAGCCTTGTCAAGTTGAAGGGGGAGAAGGGAACCATTACATTCAAGAGGCGCCTCACTTGAAGGACAAGATGGACTTTGCACTCTATAATTTGACACTCAAGAGGCGCCCCATTTTAGGGCTATTGTTGTCTTTTAAGACTCTCTTTTTACACTCCAAAGGAGCACCCTTCATTTAGTGTATTATAGTCTTTACTTGTTATAAGTATAAATAGATAAATAGGCTTCTATTTTTCTTAGTTTTGACATAATGAATTGAGTGACTTTTTAGATTGTAATTGTAGTCTTAGCTTGTAGTCTTCTTCTTCTCCTTAAGACAGAGAAACTGAAACTTGAAGATTCTATGCAAATGAGGTGGTTCTTCACTTGTACTGACCATTTGGCAAGAAAGGTGGATTTTGAGGAGTGTAAATTCCCTTGGTTCACCTAAGAATGAAGTGTTATCCATCCATGGTGAAGTGTGTCTAGTTGTTTGATACACAATTAGGTGCTAATCATTAAAGGTGGTGTATGTTTTATTATCTATCTTTACATTTATGCAATCTTCTTCTTCATCTCCTTTCTATGTGTTGTTTTTCTTCTAGTGTGGTTGCTGATTTTTGTTTATTGAGTCCTTAATTTTGGTTTTTAGGATTATTTTTCTATCATTTGGTATCAAGAGCCATGTATTAGAGTTGTTCCCACAACTCTAAGTCTTGGATCAAAGAAAATCTTCACAAAAAAAGAGTCTAGAGTCAAAAACTCCACAAAAAGAGTCAAAAATTCAAAAAACTCAAAAAAATTGTGTGTTGTCTTGTTGTTTGGTAGTAGATTCGAATTTCACAACTTAGATCTACTAATTTTTAGCTTGTTTTGATAGTTTCTAGTGTTAGATTCTTGTTCTCTAGCACTTAAAGGGTCTAGATCTAAGTTTAGAACAAGATTTGGTTGTTTTTTTTAGCTAGATCCACCATTGTTGTGGCTTGTTTGAAGCTTTTGAGGAGGGATCTCATTTTTGATCAACTTGTTTGTGGCGTTTTGTGTTGGTTGTGCTTGGTTTGTCAAAGGGAACCTAGATCTAAAAGAAAAAATTGAAGTTACGGTTCATTGAGTTAATTCCTCAAAATGTCATTGAACTTGTGTAAACATCCCACTAAAGTAACTTTTGTTTCTTTTAGGACAATATTATCACTGAACTATACACTTCTTTCCATTATAAGGTAAAACTAAGAAATTGTTAAGGATATATTTGGAGAACCATAAGAAAAGTGAAATTAGATGTAATTATATAGTCCAATTCTCAACTAGGAATAGAGAATTAGGTGAAATTACGTGATGTAATTACAAAGTTACATTTTTTTTAAATTTTAATTTCTTTTTCTTTTAATTTTACTTTTTATTTCTATTATTTTAATTTCTTTTTTATTTTTACATTATTTATCTTTCATCTCTTTTCTTTCATTTTCCAATCTTTACTTCTTATGATTCAATATAATTACTCGTATTTTTTCCTTCATTTAGCGCATTATTGCAGTTTTATTCTAGTGTTTGAATTAAAGTAGTATTTCATTATTGAATGAGTTGACTTATGTGTTTTCCTTTCTTTTGAATTATTTACTCATTGGAATTCTATATAAGAGTATTGTGTTTTTTTTTCTTGAATTTTTAATTTGTGTTTTGTTTTATGTTTCAATTTATTTATTTTAGTACTATAAACTTGTTATTTTATATTGCATGTCACTTCAAATTGTCGAGTTAATTTTTTAAATTGCCATTGAACTTGTGCAAACATCCCACAAAAGTAATTTTTTTTAATTTCCTTTGGGAAAATATTATCATTAAACTATGTACATCTTTCCAAAATAAGGTGAAACTAAAAAATAGTTAAAGACATATTTGAAAAGCCATAAAAAAATTAAAATTATATGTTATTAGACAATTTCCAGTGACATGCAATATGAAATAGCATGTCTATAATACTAAGAAAAAATAAACCGAAACATAAATTCAAAATCCAAGAGAAAAACATAATACTCTTGTATAAAATTCCGACGAGAAAATATAATTCAGAAGAACGAAAAACACATAAGTCTATAATCTCATTCAATAATAAAATACTATTTTAATTCAAACACTAGAATAAAGATTATAAAAATTCAATAATGTGCTAAATAAAGAAAAAAAAATGAGTAATTATATTGAATCATAAGAAGTAAGTTGAAAAATGAGAAGAAAAGATATGAAAGATAAATAATGTAAAATGAAAAAAAAAAGTAAAAATAAAAAAAGAAATTAAAATAATAGAAATAAAAAAGAAATTTAAAAGAAAAAGATATTAAACTTTATTTAAAAAAAAAAAAAGAAATAAAATGTAACTTTGTAATTGCATTACGTAATTGTACCTAATTCTCTATTCCTGATTGAGAATTGGACTATGTAATTATATCTAATTTCACTTTCCTTGTGGTTCAAACATATCCTTAATAATTTCTTAGTTTTACCTTATAATAGAAAGAAGTGCATAGTTCAGTGACAATATTATCCTAAAAGAAACAAAAGTTACTTTAGTGGGATGTTTACACAAGTTCAATGACATTTTGAGGAATTAACTCCGATTCATTTGCCTAATGGTCAAACCTTGGTCAACTCTTGAATATTCATCTTGTTCATCCACCATCTTCAAATCATGTTGAAGAAAACTATTCAAGTAGCTTGGTTTGGTCCAAAAAGGGAGACGAAAGAGAGTGTACTAAGTGTTTGTACAAGAATATCCCCTAGCATATTCTAAGTTTTCCAAAAAGGAAGCGGGGACAAGCAAGTACAATTGAAAGTACACTTAAGGAGACCAACCCATTTTGAATTCATTTGAAGCTCCAAAAAGGCTTCAAACCTTCATTTCCCCCCCTAAAACCGAAATTCTTCTTCCCTAAAGGAGTGTTTGGCCGAAACAAGAGATTTGAAAATTTTGAAAAGTGACGTCTAACCACAAACTGCCACATCATCACTTTATGAACAATCAAATTGAGTCCTAAAATTAGATTTCTTAGTTTCTAATTTTTTATTCTTGTTTCTTTTGTGTTAAAATCTATCACTAATTAGCAAGATAGTAAATACCTATTAGATTGATAATTAGTTTTGAGTCCGTTTGTTCGTGTCTTCGAATTTTGTGTGCTTTTTCTCATTTTAAATTCGTAGTAGTTTATTGGTTCAAGTCCGTGCATCATTTTATTTGAGTCAAATCAAACAAAAATCAATTTTGGGCCAAAGCATATTCACCACTCAATGCACTTGCCAAGTATTACTTAGTATTCAACACTTGTGAGACAAAATGTGAGGTGAGATCCGAGTGTGAGAGTGGTGATGATTATTGAACTAACATGTTTTTTCGTTTTGTAGGTTTTTTATTATTTTTTAGGTACTTACTCATGGAATCCACGGGTTCAAATGCATAATCCATTAGTAATGATATTGGTGGACTCATCATGGCTCAACTCGAGGCCATGAATCAAAAGATGGCAAGAATGGGTTTAAATTTGGGAGCAATAAAGGGACATATAGGAGATATGAAGGGTTATATGGGATGAATGAGGGGTGACATGATTAAAATGAAAGTGGGGATTGATAGACTATGTCCACTAAAACCTCCACAAACTCAAATGCCACCTCAAAATCCAAACTACCAAGCTCCAAACTCACTTGACCAAAGGTCTTACCCTTCACAAGTCCAAACACCTCTAGTGGAGAATGAAGGCTTCTATGATGCAAAACCAAGTGAAGAACACACTTCCCATGATCTACAAGGTAACAAAGCTATCGTCTACACTCCTAGAAACTTGAATTATTATTATGTGGCTAGTATTGGCCAAAGTAGAGTAGTTTCAGATTTGCTTAGTGAAGAAATGTATGAATATTCCTTTTGTGATACTCTTGGTGTTGTGTAACGCCTCGATTTTCTGAATTGGAATGCTACATGGTGCTCATGACCTCGAGGGACCACAAGCTAACCCATGACTGATATCTGTACCTGTACACTCCATAATACACATATAATACGTGGAAAACCTGAACATGTAGGCCATAAGATTCAACTGAAGAGATATAGTAACATCCATGGGGTAATGAATACTTAAAATAACTGAATATAAAAATGAATACTGAATCTGATAGCTAAATTTGACTAAATCTGAAAGCCTCTAAGTACTTTCTAAATAAGGAGTTAAAGGAACATGTCTCCAACTAACTCCGTAAAACTGAACTGAAGTAATAAATGAATAAATCAAATCATATTATCCTCGAATGGATGAGGACTCACTACAATACTGTGACTGGAAAGCTACTTCTGGTCTAGAACTCGTGGCTCTAGACCTATGGTGTAACATGAAAAGAAAGCACCATAGCACAAATGCGTCAGTACAACTAGAGTACTGAGTATACGAGTGAGGTAGGCTAATGCAAAGGGTTTACAAGCATGAATAATGCTAGCTGACTAACTACTATGAATGTAAGAGTACAAACATACATACATAGTAACTGAGATCATGAGTACATGGTAGCTAAATCTGTATGCAAATACATGACTTGAACTATAGTTATAATAACATGAGAGGTTGTGCCTGACAGTCCTAAATCTAGTAGAACTCTCTGAGTCCCGTGCTATAACTGAATTTGACTGTATCAACAGTCCTGGTATAATGATATTGAAGAACTGTCTGAGTTCTGTTACTGAGACTGATACTAAAACTGTGGGATATAGTTGTTTAACCAACATGCCCCATGTATACTATTACGGCTAAGATGGGGTCTAATCTCTGCCCCGACTGGAGGGGTGTCAATACCGCACCACTGGTAAGGACAGTTGTGAGTGGCCCTTATCTGGCAGGTACTTAAAGTGAGAATGGTGGGACCCTAAACTAACAGGTTAAGCCACCTCATCAACCCTAATCTGACAGGTTAAGATGTCTCAACCTACACTGGCTACGTAGTTCTAGAACACAAGGATGACTGCTAAAAATCACACCCTGAACTGACAGGTGAGTTCCCATCCTTGTGTTCACTCGGTGTACACTTATACTCCCATATGAAGGGACTGAACATGATTCAACAGGCTGTACATGGACTGAATAACTAACATCCGTTGATTGGCGGAGTAGTACTATTATCTGTAAATTAACTGAGATCATAAGATTTCTGATGTTTCCTGAGTCACATGACTGACTGATTTCTATAGAGTATAGCTTAACTGAGATTTATCGTGGCACATGACATGGCTCTAGGCACACAGCTATATTTTTTTCAGGTACGAATAACCCCAGAACTCGATAGAAGGAAACTGGCACACATGACATGACTTGATCACAAGATTAGAGTCCACAATTCACAATATTATAAGTAGGGGATATTATAGTTTATGTATTTATTCACATCTCAACATGGTAGGGAGAGCATGGATACATTTCATGTATATAATTCATATTTCCATTATCACACATGCTTCATGCCACAACAACAACAACACATAAATAGCATGGAAATTCATACAGAAGTGTATAGCTAATATGGACTTGTCATTTAGATATCATGGAATCATGTAATTATGGGTTTCTAGCATCCTAGGCATTTTATCAAATACCTTGCATGCATTCTTTAAAGCATAGGTGGATTTCATACTTGCATCATATCAAACCACCTAAAGTTCATGTTTTTCAACTAACAGCCATATATATTTCATGAAAACATCTTTAGATATCATTTTGAAACTTAAACAACAATCATCAACATGTACATGCTTATATCACCACAAAAAGTTTACAAAATAACATTTAAAAACATGGTTCTTGAGCTCTATGAACGGATTGGATCCATAGATGAACACTATGCATATCTTAGATTAAGAATTTGTGGAATCTATGGTTGAATTTGCTTGAAGCTTGAAACCCCAATGGAAACCCTAGACTTGTTCTTGATTATTCTTGAGTGAATTTTGATAAAATTAATGTAAAACAATGCTTTGGGGCTTCAATCCCGTGTTTAAAGAGTTTATATAGGGTTTTGGGAAGTTACCATATTGCCCTTGAGGAGTTTAAAACGAAAACTGAAAACTACGCAAAATTTATCCCGATTTAGGGCCCCGGCGCGATGTGAAGCTTGGTAAAATGCTAATTATTACGACCTAGAAGCTTGGAGAGAAGTGGGTCTATCGTAGAGGCTTTATGGAAATTGATGAGTGCCATTTTGGCCTCCGGCGCAACGCTCCATGCACTGAAATATCATTTGTCTTACAGCAGAAACTTAAAATAGCATAAGTTCTTCACCGGGTGTTCATTTTAGGAGAATTTGGTATCGACGGAAATATTATTAAATTATCTATCCGTTGGTAGGTCATGGGATCAAAAATTCATAGTATAATGATAGATATGCTCGTTTGAAGTTGACAATACCAATATCTTTCTCAAGAATTCAATCGGTAAGGAATGTTTTGATTCGCACAATAGCTAGGACATATTTCAGACCTTAATTCACATCAACCTTGATCATGAAACTACCAAGGAACAATGATGTACTATGCATGATCTTGAAATATGGAGTTAATATTGAGTTGGATTTTTTGGGGTATTACAATATCTCCTCCTTAGG
This sequence comes from Capsicum annuum, assembly GCF_002878395.1. Classification (NCBI taxonomy): domain Eukaryota; kingdom Viridiplantae; phylum Streptophyta; class Magnoliopsida; order Solanales; family Solanaceae; genus Capsicum; species Capsicum annuum. The sequence continues at coordinate 62,305,906 of NC_061114.1, forward strand.
AACATTCATCCTCGAATGAGACTTAACTGAGAGGGAAGAATAAGATAAGCCTAAACATGATCCTATGACTTACATGCTAAACATACTGAACTCATGCATATCTGACACATGGATAACTGGTACATAGATGCGTAACTGAGCAATCTGATAACTAAGCTTCTCAAGATGAGAATGTATATCTAATGTATGACCTTATAATTGAACTGATACATGAATGCATGACTGAGTATGCAACGACAATAGATACCAAGTTTAAACTGGGGATATGAACATGAAACTGAATAAGCTTAAGGAAAACTGTTACCTTGAGCTTTATCTGAATTTGCGGGGAAGAGGTGGGGATACTTGGTATGCATATCTATTTCTGTTTCCCAAGTAGCTCCCTTATGAGACTGATTTCGCTAAAGAACCTTAACTAGAGGGACTTTTTTGTTCCTCAATCGACGATTCTAATAGTCTAAGATTTTGACTGGAATCTTTTCATAAGAGAGGCTATTCTGAATATCAATGCTCTGAATAGGGACTACAGCTGTTGGGTCACCTATGCACTTTTTGAGCAAAGAGACATGGAAGACTGGATGAACTGAGGCCAGATCTTAAGGCAATTCTAGCTTATAAGATACCTTGCCGAAGTGACTGAGAATCCTGAAGGGACCGACATATCGGAGACTAAGTTTCCATTTCTTGCCGAACCTCTTCACATCGTTTATGGGAGAGATATTAAGATAGACATAGTCATTGACCTCGAACCCGAGATCCTTCATACGAACATCTGCATAAAACTTTTGTCGGATCTGAGCATCCCGAAGTCTCTCTCTGATCAACTGAACTTTGGCGTCGAATACTAAGTCAGGACCTATGACTGAGGCCTCACTAATTTCGAACCAACCGATCAAAGATCTACATCTCCTACCATAGAGAGCTTCGCATAGAGCCATTTAAATACTGGAATGATAGCTTTTGTTGTATGCAAACTCAATCAAGGCCAAGTGGTTATCCAAACTTACCTTAAAATCAATTGCACACGCCTTTAGCTTATCTTCAAGAATCGAATGGTCCTTTCTACTTGACCATCTGTCTGAGAATGAAACACTGTACTGAGATAAACTTGGATACCGTGACCCTTTTGGAATGCTTTCCAAAAATGAGTGGTGAACTGGATACCTCTGTCTGAGATGATAGATGAGGGAACACCGTGTAATCTGACCAACTCCCTGATGTAGATTATGGCGTAATCCTCGACTGAATAAGAGGTACGAACTGGAAGGAAATGGGTTGACTTGGTTATTCTATCTACAATAACCCAAGTTGAATCATGCTAATGACGAGTTCTAGGCAAACCCATCACGACGTCTATGTTTATTTCTTCCTACTTCCAAGTAGGAATGGTGAACTCCTGCATGGAACCACTAGGTTTCTGATGCTCTATCTTAACCTGCTAACATATAGAGCACTTAGCCACAAATTCTACGACATCACTCTTCATCTCACTCCACCAACAGATCTCCCATAAATCGTTATACATCTTAGTGTCCCTCTGGATGAATGGAGTATCGCGCATCATGTACTTCTGCAAGAATTCATTGGCTCAAGTCATCTACACTTGGAACGCACAAACGACCCTGACAACGAAGAACACCATCTACCTAACCATCATATTTCCCTACCTGAGGTTGATGAACTCAAGAATCTATCTAAGAAAGCCATGACAAATTCCTCCCAACCAATGGGACCTGCGTCATCTACCCTCTTGAACTTCCACTATTTGTACCAATTGTGAGCCATATCTTGCAACTGACATGCGGCTAACTCAGTACTCTGAATAGAAGTAACACCCATGATGTCAATGACCTTTTGAACTTGGTCAATGAACTCTTGAGGGTCTTCATCGGACTTACACCCATGGAAAGATGAAGGGTTTATTCAGGTGAAGTCCCAAATCCTAGATGTTATGGAATTTGCCACTAGATTGGCCAGAATAGCTGGTGGCCCTTCATTTTGGGCAACCACAAACTGAGCAAGTGTGGTGAATGCGACTCTAAACTCTGCATGAAAAATATGTTTTCCCAAAGTATCTTCGGGCTGAGGAGATGGCTGGTTTCTTCTCTTTGGGGCCATATTCTAAAACAAGAAAAGAACGGATTAGACTGGGAGTTTAACTTGAGATTATGTTCACTAGCACGACATGAATACTGAAAGAAGGAAAATTATTCCTAAAATATATTATAGCCTCCTGTACATATATTTGGCGCGCAATACACCCTTGCACAAGACTCTACTAGATGCGGCTTTCAGAATTTCTAGGACTCTATTGAACCTTAGGCTCTGATACCAAGTTTGTAACGCCCCAATTTTCTAAATCAGAATGCTACATAGTGCTCATGGCCCCGAGGGACCACAAGCTAACCTATGACTGATATCTATACCTATACACTCCATAATACACATATAATACGTGGAAAACCTGAACATGTAGGCCATAAGATTCAACTGAAGAGATATAGTAACATCCATGGGGTAATGAATACTTAAAATAACTGAATATAAAAATGAATACTGAATCTGATAGCTAAATTTGACTAAATCTGAAAGCCTCTAAGTACTTTCTAAATAAGGAGTTAAAGGAACATGTCTCCAACTAACTCCGTAAAACTGAACTAAAGTAATAAATGAAAAAATCAAATCATATTATCCTCGAATGGATGAGGAATCACTGCAACACTGTGACTAAAAAGCTACTGCTGGTCTGGAACTCGTGGCTCTAGACCTATGGTGTAACATGAAAAGAAAGCACCATAGCGCAAATGCGTCAGCACAACTGGAGTACTGAGTATACGAGTGAGGTAGGCTAATGCAAAGGGTTTACATGCATGAATAATGCTAACTGACTGACTGGTATGAACGTAAGAGTAAAAATATACATACATAGTAACTGAGACCGTGAGTACGTGGTAGCTAAATCTGTATGCTAATACATGACTGGAACTGTAGTTATGATAACATGAGCGATTATGTCTAACAGTCCTGAATTTGGTAGAACTCTCTGAGTCCCGTGCTATAACTAAATTTGATTGTGTCTAACAATCCTGGTGTACTGATATCTGAAGAACTGTCCGAGTTTTTTTACTGAGACTGATACTGAAACTATGGGAGGTAGTTATTTAACCGACATACCCCATATATACTATTACGGCTAAGCTGAGGTCCAATCTCTACCTCGACTGGAGGGGTGTCAATATCGTGTCACTGGTAAGGACAGTTGTGAGTGACCCTTATCTGGCAGGTGCTTAAAGTGAGAATGGTAGGACCCTAAACTGACAGGTTAAGCCACCTCATCAACCCTAATATAACAGTTTAAGATGTCTCAACCTACACTGGCTATGTAGTTCTGGAACAGAAGGATGACTGCTAAGAATCATACCCTGAACTGGCAGGTGAGTTCCCATCCTTGGGTTCACTCGGTGCTAACTTATACTCCCATCTGAAGGGACTGAACATGATTCAACTAGCTGTACATGGACTGAATAACTGACATCTGGTGACTGACGGAGTAGTACTATTATCTGAGAGTTAACTGAGATCATGAGATTTCTGATGTTTCCTGAGTCACATGACTGATTGAGTTCTATAGAGTATAGCTTGACTGAGATTTATCGTGGCACATAACATGGATCTAGGCACACAAATATATTTTTTTGGGTGTGAATACCCCCAGGACTCGATAGAAGGAAACTAGCACACATGACATGATTTGATCACAAGATTAGAGTCCATAATTCACAATAATATAAGTAAGGGATAGTATACTTCATGTATTTATTCACATCTCAACATGGTAGGGAAAACATGGATACATTTCGTGTATATAATTCATATTTTCATTATCATACGTTCTTTATGCCACAACAACAACAACACATAAATAGCATGGAAATTCATATTAAAGTGTATAGGTAATATGGACTTGTCATTTAGATATCATAGAATCATGTAATTATGGGTTTCTAGCATCCTAGGCATTTTATCAAATACCTTGCATGCATTCTTTAAAGCATAGGTGGATTTCATACTTGCATCATATCAAACCACCTAAAGTTCATGTTTTTCAACTAACAACCACATATATTTCATGAAAACATCTTTAGATATCATTTTGAAACTTAAACAACAATCATCAACATGTACACGCTTATATCACCACAAAAAGTTTACAAAATAGCATTTAAAAACATGGTTCTTGAGATCTATGAACGGATTGGATCCATATATGAACACTACGCATACCTTAGATTAAGAATTCGTGGAATCTACAATTGAATTTGCTTGAAGCTTGAAACCCCAATGGAAACCCTAGACTTGTTCTTGACTGTTCTTGAGTGAATTTTGATAAAATTCATGTAAAGGTATACTTTGGGGCTTCAATCCCGTGTTTAAATAGTATATATAGGGTTTTGGGAAGTTACCATATTGCCCTTGATGAGTTTAAAATGAAAACTAAAAACTACACAAAATTTATCCCAATTTAGGGCCCCGGCGCGATGCGGAGCTTAGTAAAAGGCCAATTATTGCAACCTGGAAGCTTGGCACGAAGCGGGGATATTGCAGAGGCTTTCTGGAAATTGACGAGTGCCATTTTGGCCTCCGGCACGACGCGTCTTGTACTGAAATGGCATTCGTCTTACAGCAGAAACTTAAAATAGCCATAACTTCTTCACCGGGTGTTCGTTTTAGGAGGATTTGGTATCGATAGAAATCTTATTAAATTATATATCCTTTGGTAGGTCATGGGATCAAAAATTTGTAGTATAATGAGAGATATGCTTGTTTGAAGTTTACAATACCAATATCCTTCTCAAGAATTCAATCGGTAAGGAATGTTTTGATTCGCATAATAGCTAGGACATATTTGAGACCTTAATTAACATCAACCTTAATTATGAAACTACCAAGGAACCATGATGTACTATTCATGAGCTTGAAACATGGAGCTAATATTGAGTTGGATTTTTTGGGGTATTATATGTTGTTAGGTTGCATAAGGACCAAACTGTTGTTGTAAGTATGCAAGCACTAGTTGATCCTTTAGATTACAAAATTAATTCTTTCCGTAAGAATAATTTGTGTCCATCTAGTGCTAGCACTTATAACTTGAATAAGGTCTCATTACCAAGTGACAAGAGTATTTACACACTAGTTGACCCTTGTAAAAATCAAGGTGAGTCTACGTTAGTACGTAAGTTGCCAACAACTAGTGAAGGTGTGCAAAATGATCAATCAGGTGGAGTTGACCTTTGATTTTCTAGAATATTTAGGAGACCCGACTTGTGATTTTACTTGTGCAAATGGTTTTGATTGTGATCCTTTTCCTGCCCATTATAGTTTGAATATGTGTGGGGGGCTACTCTTTTGAAAGAGAAGGTGGTTTTATAATTGACGACCCTAAGACAAATATGTCATTGCCTCTTTGGGGTATTGCTTATACATGTGCATTCTTTTTTGACACATTTATGCTTAAGTTACTTGAATCTCAACTTGTGAATGCAAAGTTTATGTTTCATTTGAAATGAAGAAGTCGTATAAGTTTAAATGACTTGATCCCATTCTAATATGCTAAGTCTTTTAAATCCATTGGCATTCTTATAGATGATAGCATCTTGGATGATTTCTTTACACTTGATGCCTTCCTATACTACCTCTTTATTTATGATGATATCCATGCTAGTCTTAGATTTATTTTATGCAAGGGTAGGACATTTGTTTATTGGTCTACTTGGAGTTACAATACTACATGTCTTTTATGGACCTTTGTAGTTGCCTTATCTCTTGATGTGTATAATGAACCATGTACTCCTAAGATTAGTTCACTACTTGAACATGAGTATAGTGTGATTGAAAACTTTCAAGTTAGTGTTGATGCTTGTAAATATGATCTTGATGTGGAGCATAGTCCTTCGAACTTGTGTAATAAGATCCATAATATTAGTCTTGTTCATAGTGACCATGTGTAAGCCAAAATTATGTGTAATGCCTTGGGAAGTTATGATTTTGATCCTCAAGTGAAAAGGGTAGGTAGTTACGGCCTTGACTCATGTCTACTACTTCCTTTTGATCCCGGGGTACTTGTGAGGTGTTGGAAGTGTAGTTTTGGTTCATTCTCATTATCTTTTAATATTGATGCTATTCACTTATTTGATACCCTTTATGCTAAGCTTTTCATGTCAAATACCAAGGATATATGGGTGTATGTAAAGTGTGAACAACCTTGGAGTGATGGAATATGTGTTGTTAAGGGAACCTTCCTAAGACGTAGATGTCCAATTTTTAATGTTTGCCTTCCCTTGAATATAAGTGACATATTTGTTTTGTTTGGATTGTATTATTCACTCCTTGATGCTTGCCTTAGTCGAGTCCTTTGTGATGCTTTTGGTAGATGTTTCTTACTCATAACAAAGGATGGTTGGTTTTATTCTAAGAGTGTACCCCTTAGCATGTTTACCTAATTTGCGGTACTATTGCTAACCATCCTATCATAAGGATGGTGTGTTTGTTTTTCCCTCTCTTTTGTTTTGCAAGGTGCGAATTTGAGGAAAAATTTCTTTTAAGATGGAGAGGATGATACAAGAATGAAGAGCATAAAAGAGTACAAGGCATTGTCAAAGGTTCAAGCTTTAGAATTGGCAAGTGTTTGGAGTCTTGTAAGTTGAAGGAAGGGAAGGGAACCATTACACTCAAGAGGTGCCTCACTTGTAGGACAAGATGAACTTTGCTCACTATAATTTGAAATTCAAGAGGCACCCCATTTTAGGGCTATTGTTATCTTTTAAGACTCTCCTTTTACATCCAAAGGAGCACCCTTCATTAAGGGTATTTTAGTCTTTGCTTGTAAGAAGTATAAATAGACAAATAGACTTCTATTTTTCTTAGTTTTGACATAATGAATTGAGTGACATTTATTGTAATTGAAGTCTTAGCTTGTAGTCTTCTACTTCTCCTTAAGAGAGAGATACCGAAACTTGAAGGTTCCATGCAAGTGAGGTAGTTCTTCACTTGTGTTGACCATTTGGCAAGAAAGGTGGGTTTTGAGGAGTGTGAATTCCCTTGGTCCACCTAAGAATGAAGTATTATCCATCCATAGTGAAGTGTGTCTAGTTGTGTGATACACAATTAGGTGCTAATCATTAAAGGAGGAGTATGTTTCATTATATATCTTTACATTTATACAATCTTCTTCTTCATCTCCTTTCTGTGTTGTTTTCCTTCTAGTGTGGTTGCTGATTTTTGTTTATTGAGTCCTTAATTTTAATTTTTTAGGTTTATTTTTGTATCAGAGGGGGTAGTAGGGGTTGGGGGTTGGGGTAGGGGATGAGGTATGAAAAAAATTTAAAATATATTTTTAAAAATTAAATATATTTTTTGTATTGGGGTGGTATGGGATTAAATGACGGAGTAGAGGTGGGTGATTTTGAGAGTTGTATGAATATTTCAACTTGAAAGTGAGGTTAAAAGAGAGTTATGAAAAATATTTTCCTTACTTTTTGAAGTGAAGTCATTTTCCTTAAATTTGAAAAAAATAAGTTAATTTAAAAAACATTTAACTCAATCAAACATTAGAAAATTGAAAAATATCTTCCAGAAAATGTTTTCCATCATAACAAACACACTCTTAGTCTTTCATATGGGTACACACCGTCAAGAGGGGTAGCTCATATGGTAAATATTATTCACCTTCAACTTTCAATCTTAAAACTGTGGGTTCAAGTCTCCAAATGAGCAAAAAAAAGGTGGGTAATATATATATATATATATATATATATATATATATATATATATATATATATATATATATAAGTGTGAAGACCCTTAGAAAAGTGACTTGAACTATTTGCCCTTCATTAAAATACTATACAATAGACAAAATTATCTTTTCACCCTTTTAAAATTATTACTTAGTTATATTTATTATATTTTAAAGTAAAGAGCCTCAAAGCATATGGTAAGTTTTACGGACTAAAGAGTACTAAAATATATGGTAAGAATTATTAAGAAAACTAATATTTATAGGGTTCTAAAATACACTATCGGAGGAGAAGAAAAGATTGAAAAAATAGTACTTTTTTCGACTAAAAAGGAAGAAAAAATTGTACTTTTTTTTCGGCTAAAAAGTAAATAAAGAGATACACGTTTTTCCCGGCTAAACAAGAAATACAGTTACGTTAAGGACTAGTTACCTATTAAAGAAGAAGTTAAAATTGAGAAAAGTTCATAAAGGAAAATAAGAAAGCAAAAAACTTATTATTATTCTAATATTTAAAAATAATAAATTAAAACCAACTAAATATGTTATTAATTTGATCTATTACCTGACTTTGTAATTAAATTATTTCCCTAATAATTAAGGGTTTGAAATCAACTAAAATAATATATTAATTTTTCTTTATTCGAGTTATGTAATTTAGGACTTTCAAACCAACTGATATTGTATATTAATTTTTCCTAATTTAGGACTCTCTTATATATAGAGATGAAAAATACTCGTCACAAAATTTTGAGGTATGCTTCTAATCTCGAACACCTTTTTTTCTTTGGTGAATTCTGATTTTTTGCAATATATTTATTTTCTTACAAAGTTCAGTTTCATAACATGAAAATCCAAATATTTTTTTTCCTTCACCATCGATAATTGTTCTTCTACTTTATTATTTTTCTTTCGCCATTGATATTGATTCCTGTTCTACTTTATTATAGTTATTTTTTTTATTATTAATTTATTGTAAGTAGTTGTGTTATATTATTACGCTCCTATATAATGTAGCTTTATTATTTAGAATATGTTTTTGTGCATCAATATAATTTTGACTTTTGATATCAACAATGAAATTTTATTCACAACATTTAATTTACTCCTTAATTGTTGGTGTGATAACGAATTATCATTATATTAATTTGAGATTGTTGTAGGAACCTACAGATTTCAAAATATGCCCTCTATGTCTATATAAACATATCCATGTTTATATATTTTCTTTTTTTCTTTTTTGTGTGTGAAATTACTCTTGATCTTTAGTCATTTAATTTATTATGAATATTGTAGAGGCATCAAATCTCAAAGTATAACAGTAATTGATGAAAAGACTTCACAAAAAAAGGACATAAAACCTTACCCCTAAGGTAAGACATAAATTCATCATATTTATGCATTCAAAATATAATTCAATCTGTATCAGTATAATAACGTTCATTCTCATTATTTAAACAAATATAGGAGTTAGTGTAATGTTAATAATTCTGCAACATCGATTTTATTGTAAAAGTTGCAGAGTTAGCTGGTCATTATATACTAATGAAGTATTGCCAGTATTTCAATTGTTAAAACCTAATACTAGCATATATACCAAAAAAAAAATTATTATTTGAATATACTCTTAAAGTATGTTAATATTATACTTAAAAGTTAATAATATATCAACATTTAATAGAATATATTATTAACGAATGATATTACACTAACACAGTATACTCAATTCTGTAAAATATTACTAGTTTTCCAATTAGAAATTGGATGCCATTCAGAAATTAGTTTACAAACTATTGTAGTTTGTATATTGTAATCAGTCAACAATATACTGTTACCGGTGAACATTAGCATTACAGTAACTAAGTATACAACATACTGTAATATACTATAAGTAAACAATATACTAATATAATTTAAAACTTACCATCAAAATAAATACAATATAGTTGTATACCATGTGATGTTGGGTATACGGATTTTGGTGCAATAGCCTCAACATCGACAGAAATAGGATAAAATCGTCTCACTCGACCGCAAGAACTTGAACTGAACGGCATATTTCCACAAATTCTTTTCCAACCTTGGAATCAAAAGTGATCGATTATATTAGTCAATTTGGTTCGTAAGCCCTCTGTTCCATTTTAATTATTGTTTTACTTCATTTCACGCTCATTAAGAAAAATAAGAGGTAGTTTATTAAGTAAGATAATTGATAAAGCTAGATTGATTATTTCCTCTTAAATATCGTGCATTCTTCAGTAATATTAAAAGTATAGTTTGAATTTTGAAACTATAATCAACTATATATTCAACTTTATCTTAAATTAATAAATTTTTTGAGTTAAATCATCCGTTAAAACCAAACGGAGCGAATAAGTGAGGATTGAATTAAATCAAACAAAAGAAAGGGTTTAGATGAACAACGTAACCTTTTGCCAATTACATGGTTGTGCCACCTTTTTGACGTGCATGAAGCATTACTTTGGCATTATTAAATTCTCAAACTTATTTGTCGACTGAGGCGGATTCAGGTTTAGGAAGCTTGGAGTGCCGCGCTACTTCGAACAATAACGTATACTATTCATATACTTTCTTCGTTTAAAAAATAATGATCTATTTTCCTTTTTCCTTTTTGGCAATACTTTAATTTCAACTTTCCACATGACATATTTAAAATCACAAGATTAAAAGGTATTTTGGTACATTTGATACAACTTTAACTTAAGGCCACAAGATTCAAAAGTCCTCTTTATTTTCTTAAATTTTGTGCTAAGTCAAAATAGGTCATTCTTTTTTAAACGGAGGGAGTACTAGAAATATAACTAATATTAATCAAACATGTTGGCGAAATATGAAGCCTTGCCTAGTTAGTACTAAAACGTTCTAAAAATTATATTTAATGGGAGTCAAACTTGCGCTGCTGGGGTGAAAAATCTGCGCTTCAACCACTAACACCATTTGCTACTTTATTATTGTGGGTGCTAGATTTAAATTTTATACATTTAACCTATATATATATATACAGATATACACATTAATATACAGTTTCAACCAAAAATATCGGGTGCCGTGGCACCCCAATCCTTCTACATAGATCCACACCTGTTTGTCGATGATGCACTTCTCAAGAGGCAAGATAATATCTTGTATAACTAATGTTTTACATTCAATTATTTTAGAAGAGGCATCGGAGAGGATAAAAATCATATATTAGCTACCTTTAACAAGAATTTAATATATAATTATAAGTATTGAACTTTAGTGAGGAACGACAATTATAAATTTATAATACCATCATTTTATAAAGAAAAAAAAATCAGTTTTACGCTTATATTAACCAAAGCGTTTCCTTAGAATTTGATCTATACATAATTTGTTGTTAGCAAATAATTTTGTATTTTTCTTTTTCATTGTTAATTAGAGTTCCAACATAATTAGTGAACTCTACATACTGAAGGAAATAAAGGTCCTAAATTTACTCCTCAAAATTTGATTATGTTTATAAATTTGGAACACTTTAAGGGGTCAAGAGCAAGACTAAACATTTTTTTTAACAACAAAGTAAAATTAAACCAGAAGTCTAACGGGAACTAAAATCACTCAATGTTAAATAAAACTTAATCCTTTTATGAGTTTCCCCTTCTAGAGATAAACTGGATTTCTCTTCAACATTTGAAATTGTACAGTCCTCGTTTATCTTTTTTTTTTTTTTTAATATCTTTTGGAGTTTTCAGTGGGAGGAATCCTCATTATGTAATCCATTTTTGTATTTTCCAATGAACATGCCTATGAAGAACAATGTCGGGTCAAATCCGTACAGATCCTCCTCTCCATCCTTTCTCCTTCCTTCCACACAAAGTTTTTTTTGAATTAAATTAAATTAAATTAATTATTTCAGAAAGGGAATCATTTCCTTAAAGGTCGCTTCCAATCACATTGTTTTAGACAAAATTTAATTAATTATAAACACGGTCCTCTGTTATGTTGTCAGGTGACTAACAGAATAATTCTTGTTAATTAATTAATTATGGTTCTTATTTCCGTTAATGATTATGGTACAAAGCAACCTCCACATGTGTTTGAAAAGAAAAACCTCTGCACATGCTCCTCCAACACGTAATTATTTGTTGATTCTACCTGTTTTTCTTAATGTACAAGTTTAATGAAAATTTCTTTCATAGATTTTTCTTATTGCACTTGGTTTCTCCCAGAGGCTTGAACGTCTAGCCAAGTGAGCTGAGTTAGCCTAAGCTTGAATATGCTCTTGAATATGCTCAAGTTTAAAGTAATGCATTCACATTTAAAATTTGTTATAACTTTAGTAAATTTTTACACATAAATTTATGTTTTGCATTTAAAACAATAACTTATGAATTCAGTTGAACTATATTTATATAAGGCTTACATCCAACCAAATATTCTAATATTCTCTTATATGGAAGCGCGGTGGAAATAGGTGGAGTCTCCACCTGCTTTCACAATTCTTCTTTATAATTTCTTATTTCCTTCATTTTAGTTTATTTATTTTATGTTTTAATTTGATATGTATTTTTACTCTTATATAGAAGAGCGGTGAAAGTAGGTAAAGGTTGTCCTACCAGCTTCCGTCTTCTCAAATTTTTAATTTCTTATTTGTTTTGTTTTAATTTATTTATCTTATTTTTTAATTTGATATGTATTTAAAAATTACACAAAATTATTTTAAATTACAATAATTAACAACTTAAAATATTTAATGACTTATAAATTTTTATTTCATTCTTCAAATACTATCACAACTACATAAGACAGAGAATAACATATATTATTTAAAAATTAATTAGCAACAAGTATTATAAATCACAATAATTGACAATTGAAAATATGTAAAAACTATATATACAAAATTTTATATAGTTATGTAAAATTTCACCAGGGTCGCATAAATTAGGAGAGAGAGTATCATATATTATCTGAAAGTTAAATAGAAGTATTATAAATCAAAATAATTAATAATTTTAAATACTTAAAAATCATAAAATTATATAAAAAATGGATTGACTCTCCAAATTTTTTCTTTCACATAAATTGAAATGATGAGAGTAACATATATTATCTAAAATCTATAAAAGAAAGTATTATATATCTTTATAATCAATAATTTAAGAAAATTTAAAAACCATGAAAAAAAATATAATTGATTCTCAAAAATTTATCGATATCATAAAAAGATAGCATATGTTGGGTAATGCAAGCATGGGTTCTTATGTCTAGTATAAAAGAGCCATGGGAAGCTTCTCAGAGTCATCCTAACATCTTGTCGCCTTTCAACTGCTTCAATCACGATTTTATTATATCAGCCCAGTTAACTATTATAAGTCATTTACGTATTGAAAAAAATTAATATATCAATTCTAATTAATTATTACAAGTTATCTAAGTATTAAAAAATTAGTAATATCTAATAAAAAGAGGTTAAATAGACATAAAATAAAAAATCAACTGTCGATATTTTAAACAAACTTGATGCCTTATATGATGCCTATTTAATTTTTTTTCACAAGTATTTTTTTTTATGTAATTTTACTGTATCCCTTTTAGTTAGTTATTATAAGTCATTTATGACATGTCTGTTTCGCAACTTTAATCATGATTTTACTATATCACCGTTAATTAATTATCATGGTCATCTAAGCATTAAAAACCCAATAATATTTCATAAAAAAAAATAAAATAGACACAAAATGAGATATGTTAACATAAAAAAAATTGGTTGACTACCAAAATTATATTAGTGTCACATAATTTGGGATGGGACAGATGAAGATATTAAATAGCATATAGTATAATTTAAAAATGAGATAAGAAATTAGATTGATAGTCGAAATTTTATCCGTGCTACATAAACTAGGACAGAAAGAGGATTCATATCTTATTGAAAAATTATAAATCACATAATTAGCAACTTAAAAAATTTAAAAGATATAAAATATTTGACTGACTCTTGAAATTATATCAGTGTCACTTAGTTGGAAGAAAAGAAAAAGTATTATAAATCACAATAATTAAAAACTTAAATTATTTTAATGATTGATTATCTAAATTCTATGTGTCAGAAAATAAAAATAAAACACTAGCACGGACCATAAATATCTAGTGTATTGAGAATTGATATTATATGTGATTAAATAGATGAACAAATATAATACTAGCATAAAACATTGTACCAAGATACCATAATAATTTAAATTCTTGACATTTTAAATTATATTGCAAATTACCATAAAACAACTCAAATTACAATCTGGTTAGCACATGTTTGCTCCAAATTGAAAGTTTAACTATGTCACATGGAGTACAAAATTACGTTTAATGATTAACATAATATAGAGAAAAATTGTTGACCAATTGGTTAAACATGCTACTTGCACGTCTAAGTGCTTAACCAACCAAAGAAATGTGTTGAGAGAAAAAATGTGAATTATTACACTACCACCTCGTTAATTTAGGGGTCTATCGGAGAAATTTGCAAGGCCTGGTTAGAAATTATATTATTTAAAAGGTGCGTTGACAATAAGCACAGTACTGAAAATTTGTATGAGAATTTTATCAAAGTGGTTGGTTTAAGCAACAATTCAATTTAGAGATACCGACAAAGTAGCTAACCCAAAAATTGAAAAAAAAAAAATTCAGTTGGCAAAGCAAACAATTGCTATGTAATGAATTACACGCATCCCGGCCCTTATTGACGCTGACATCTCAATGTAATTCGAAAGGTAGTGGGTATGTAGGACTATATTGTAGCCGAGGATTACTAAAGCTTGCAGGATTCTGGACTCCGGTGCATCATTATTCGTTAGGAACACAGATTTTCGAAATTTCTGATAGGGAACGTGTTTCTTTAATGGCTTTACGTGGCGTCCAGCCGGTGACTATGGAAATATCACCTATGTTAATAGTTAAAAGTAAAAAAACCCGCCCTCCCCGTTGTCTTGGTCGAGTTTTCGCAGTGTAATTATATAAACCTTTCTGAGTCTCCCCCAAAAGTCTAATGTTCCAATGTGTAATAGCTAGCCTACGATTAAAAGGCAAGAATTTGGCCAACTCAATTGTCCTCCTTGAGTCTCCACTCTACCAGTTAAAATACCGTAACCTGACCATGGAACAGTTGTTAATTAGTAATATGTTGACCTCTTCTTAGTTATGTAATTAAGGAGTTAAAACTATATACATCCTTACTATAACAAGAAAAAAAAAGTCATTCTACTCCTGCTCCACCCATTTCTCAAGACATATTTTCATAAATCCAACCGCAAATTATGCCACATTGTTGTTGCAGTCCAAGCTCATGATAGCACGCAGAAGATGATTGTTTATGTTGGTTTGATTGTTTTGTTAAAAAATAAATAAAACAAACTTGACTCAAACAGAACCAAGTACACCCCTAGGTTCTATCGTTCAAGGATGTGGCGGAGTGGTGGTAACTACTACTTGATTCTTAAGTAGAGATTTTTGAGTTTAAGTCATGCGAATAAAGTCATCTTTAAATAGGAAGTGATTTACCCTTATAGAAGGACTTGACACGCGAATCCAAATTATTTGGACTCCACAACACGTACTGAATATCGGATGAGAAACAAAATAAGAAGTGACTCATTTAGTTAAATCTAGTGATTTAATTTAACTCTTTAACCAATGGTTGGTAGAGTCTTGATCATATTGCAAAAAGCTGCAAGGGCTAGATGTTTAGACCCTCCATGTAACTAGGGGTGATCTCTGATTTTCCAAGATCGATTTATCAGCTAGATGAAATTTCTTTAAACCTCCAAGTTTGATATTAGCCACATAAACATCTCATTGCATTGGTTATAGTAACTTCAATTTCTCGTTGATCACTTTATTAAAAGGACAAGTAATGAAAGGGAATTAAGTTATTTAAAATTAAGTGGTGACCTCATGGTGAGAGTTACTGTATTATATTTAAAGTTGCCATACTCTTTCAATTATTACTTTGATGTTTGATTGTTCACCCCACTCGCTCAACATTTAAAGATATTGTTACACCAACCAAAGCAAGATTATTGTTCCCTGTACGGTGTATCTACTGCCATGTACCCATTCACAGCTATTGTTCTCTTTTTCCACGAAGTTACATGCTTGATGACTAAGTTGTTAAATTTAACCCCAATCACCAAAATTCTTGAATAAAATTTGATTAATATCACCAGTGAAGCAAGTAAATCTTCTATTCAAACTGACTAGCGTTCATTGCATGTTTGGATAATGGAAATGTGTAGGATTTGTTTTGATTAGCATATGGAAGGATGGGGACGTGTTTAGTCATATGGAGTGGGGGTATCATTCGTCATTGCAGAACTTGAACTTGAAGAAGCAAGCCTCTATCAAAGAGAGACATTGCATGATACCTAGCGCCTGGCAACTTAGAATTAATGTTTCCAATTGAAACCATTAGTTCTAAGATCTTCTCTTGCTTGGAATAACATATAAGAAGTTCTACTTTAACTATTCTATACAAGAGACCACAACACGGAAAATCAAGGGCATTTTGGTTTTAGGTTAACAAATCAAGGACTATACACTTATGCACAAGTAGATCTAATAAGGAGTAACACGTTCCTAACAAGAAGTTCTCTATTTTCATGGCTCAAATCAGGGTAATTGGAAATAGATTTAGAAGTCAAAAAAGAATAATTCTAACTCTGATTAAGAGCGGGGTACTCCTAGTTATCTCACCACACCGCTCGGCAGCAAATCAAGGACATTTTTTTTTTAGTTTAACCATCTAGTATCCAAAATCTACTGACTTCGTTCAAGTTTGTGCTACTCTAATAAAGGAGTAAAATGATCTACCAAAAAGTTTTTTATTTCCAAAGATCGTACTTAATTAATGGTGGAGCCATCTTATTCATCCGCTGCATTCTTGGTGGTAAATCGGACACCATTTACAGAGCCACTTTTTAATAACCAAAGGACAGCAACATTAATGAGCATGAATGACTCCTTTCCAATCCCCAAAACCATCAACCAGCTACTAGTTCAATCTTCTTGAAATGATGATGTGGGGACTTTGGAATAATATGTAGAAGTACCATGCCCAAAGGACGTTCCGTACCAGTGGAATATTAAATTGGAAAGAGTACAAAATGCAATAATGTGGCCAACATATTAAATCAATAGATGCAGACGTTTGCCAGCTGGTAAGGTTCGACAAATCAGCTCAAGTCAAATATCCCAATTTTGAAATATTTGCTGAGATGAGATTTGGAGATTAGGTTGGGAGGGATGGGCAAGAAAATCATAGAGGCTCTGAATCTTGAAGTATGTAGTATGAAAGAGAGGCAACAACCATCAAGGTAGCGGCATCGAGGAAGTACCTAAATTCCAATCACATTTATCTAATTGGACATTACATTTATTATCCACAAAATAATATTCCCTCCGTTTCATAATAAATGAATTGTTGAATTTTGGCACACAGATTAAGAACAAAATATTAAAGACATAAATTTAACACAACTTTCCATTTTTACCCAAAAAAAAAAAAAAAGTTGACCTTGTAATTGTCAAATCATAAGGGTAAATTTGAAAAAAAATTCAATGATTCACTTATTTTGAACCTCCAATAAATACCCCAACAATTCACTTATTCCGAAACGGAGGAAGTACAAACATATACATCTAGACTATAACATAGGCGCTGAAGTTCGATTAAAAATCCGTAGGGGCAACGAAAACTTGGAGTTGAGCATAACATTAGAGGAAAAGGACTCATGACGAATGGAGCTTCAGCTTAATTAACACCAACGATATCTGTATACTATCATTAAGAATTGTGTCTGGGATCTAGGAAAGTGGAGTGTGAGGAGCACGTTCAATGGAAATGCTACCAGTAGCTAGTCCTCTTGGAAACAAAAATGGCAGAACATAAGTCCTTGACCAATGCTCTAGGTTTTGATTCTTATATTTAGGCTAGTGTTGTTGGCCTCTTTGGTGGTATAGCTGTCATGTGGAAAGAGGATCTCCTGCACTTAGAAAATCTATCCACATCTACCCAAGGTATTCAAGTCATGATTAAGGTACGTCTTGATAACTCTTCTTGGCTTTTCTCTGCTGTGTATGCTAGCCCGGATTATTCTACCCGTCTGAATCTTTGGGACGAATTGTGTAGTATAGCTAATAATCACAAGGGAAAATGGTTCATGGGTGGGGATTTTAATGAGGTTTTTCAAACCAAAGAAAAGCTAGGAGGTTCTCCTATTAATCCTACTAGAGTTGCCAACTTTAGACAGTGTATAAATCATTGTAGCATGGTAGATCTAGGCTTTAAAGGTAACAGGTATACGTGGACCAATAAGCATTGTAGAAACAAAAAACAACTTATTTTTAGCGACTTGATAGGTGTATGGCGAACAACTTCTGGATAAACCAATACCCAGAGGCCAATGTCACACACCTACCAAGGACTAAGTCTGACCATTCCCCATCCTTGTTGATGTCTTAGGTTTTAGACCAAATGACTCCAATAAACCATTCGGGTTTGAACCTATGTGGGGTAGTCATCACTCCTTTCAAAACCTTGTTCATTAGTGTTTTCAGAGTAACCATAACCTCCTCCACTCCATCAACCATTTCCAGAATGAAGCTAGAATCTGGAACACTAGAGTCTTTGGGAATATCTTCCAAAAATTGAAAAGAACTCTAGCTAGACTTGATGGTATCCAAAAATCCCCTAACAACTCCATAGCAATTTTCTTCAAAATTTGGAAAAGGAATTGCTTGAGGAGTATAACCTTACTCTTCAATGTGAGGAGGATTTTTTAAGGACCAAGTCTAGAATCACTTGGCTCAGTGAGGTGATGCTAACACCAAATTCTTCCATGCCACTACCCTCAACAGAAGAAGAAAAAGAAGAAGAAGAAGAAGAAGAAGAAGAAGAAATCAAATCCTTACTCTTAAGGATAAGGCTGACCAACTAATTGAAGGAGAAGAGGGTATCTCCACCCACATCTCCAACTTTTTTATCACTCTCTACACTACTGAATAAAGCAATTCCAAGAGAACTCTTCAGCAAACCTACCATGAGCCTTACCTTTCGGAAGACTCTAAAACTATTCTGGATCAACCCTTGAGAGATAGTGAAGTGATTAGAGCCCTCAAATCCTTTTACCCCTTGAAAGCCCTTAGGCCTGATGGTCTTCACCCACTATTTTACCAAAATTACTGGCAAGTAGTTGGACAGAAGACCTTGGAATTCTGCCACCAAATTTTCAGGGAAAACTGCATGCCCAAGGAGGCAAACACAACTTATATCTTCCTCATCCCAAAAAGTCCAAATGCCAACTCGGTCAGAAATTTTAGGCCCATTGGGCTATGTAATTTTAGCTACAAACTCATCACCAAAATCATCGTCAGTGGGATCAAGCCTTATTTAGACCAACTCATTGGTCCTAACCAGGCAAGCTTCCTAATTAACAGACGAGCTGCAGACAATGCAATTATTGTCCAAGAATACATAAGCCACTTTAGAAAAATAAGGGGGAAAGAAAGCCAGCATGATT
Source organism: Capsicum annuum (assembly GCF_002878395.1). Lineage (NCBI taxonomy): Eukaryota > Viridiplantae > Streptophyta > Magnoliopsida > Solanales > Solanaceae > Capsicum > Capsicum annuum. The sequence goes on from NC_061114.1 coordinate 62,325,259, forward strand.
CTGAAAATAGACCTAGAAAAGGCTTTCGACAGGCTGGAATGGTCCTTCATCTTCCCTTGTACTTCAACTTCCCTACCAATCTCACTGAACTCATCATGCCATGCATTTCCACCTCCACGATCTCCATCCTTATTAATGGAAAGCCATCACCCTCATTTGAACCCTCTAGAGGCATACGACAGGGGGATCTCCTTTCACCCTACCTGTTTATTCTTTGCATGGAAAAACTTTCTAGAATTGTTGACAAAGTTGTGCTCCAAAAGCAGTGGGACACCATAAAAATCACCACCAGTGGACCCAAAATCTCTCATCTATTCTTTGCAAACGACCTAACTCTGTTTGCCCAAGCCAACAAAAAAAAATTGCATTACCATTCTCCAAGGTCTGAACCAATTTGGCTACGCTTCCGGCCAGAAAATTCTCAAAAAATTATAGTACCAGCTGTGCTAAAAAATGTTGCGACATCCTTAACATGAAAAGAGGCAATTCCTTCGGGAAATATCTTGGATTCCCTATCCTTGATAGCAAATCAACCCATGCTGACTTTCAATACATTATAGATAACATGAATAATAAGTTAGCGGGTTGGAAGACCCACATGCTTAACATGATGGGCAGAACTGTTCTGGCCAAATCTACCTTAAATAGCATGCCCACTTATGTAATGCAATTCATCAAGCTTCCACAAAAGACCTTGGAATCTATAAACCGAATCCAAAGGAACTTTGTTTGGGGAAGTAAGTAAGATAAAAAAAAGATTCATCTTTTAAGCTGGGACATTCTTGTTACTAGTAAGCTCAATGGAGGCCTTGGACTTCAAAAGGCTGAATACAGAAATAGAGTTATGCATGCAAGCCTAGCTTAGCGACTATTAAAACCCCCCAACAAATTATGGTCTAAAGTCCTCACCACCAAGTACCATAGCCTTGAACAGAACAACCAGACACACCCTTTGGTTTCTACAACCTGGAGGAATGTCAAGAGTGGCTGGAAAGAATGCAGAAAGGCCTTGCATAGTCCGTTCATCAAGGGAACAATGCCAAGTTCATAACTGATACTTGGTTTCCCAACACTGACCCAATCAGACACAAAATTCATGGTCCTTTGAATACTGAGGAACTAAACCTTGCTGTCATAGATATGGTTACCAATGAGAGCTGGGATTTGTCGTGGCTATCTTTTGAACTACATGACCATATCAAGCAAACTTTCATTCACTCCAAACCCCCTTCTTTTGACCAACAGGAATGACCATCCCTATTGGAAAATCACAAATGATGGTAAGTTTACCACTTCCAGTGCTTATGAGGCCATTGCTCATGCCACAGAGAATTCTTACCATGGAGACGTTAGTTGCTTTCGGGAAATCTGGAAAGTGAACGTTCCTAATAAAATTAAAACTTTCCTATGGCTGCTTGTTCATGGTAGACTTCCCACCAATGTGTACCTCAACAGAATAGAGATAGATATGGACCCCCAATGCCATTACTGTAATATGGAACTGGAAATTCTTAACCACATTTTTTTTCAATGCTCTAAAGCCATTAACTTCTGGGAAAGCGTTCAGCAAATTGGTGGAATTAATCCCCTCACCTTTCTCAATAACTTGGATAATGTCTCTTGGTTAAATACTTGGAAGGATATCAAGAATAAATCCTTCAACGACTACATCACCTGGGGTAACCTAATCCCGCAGTGCATATGGACAATTTGGCTAAGTAGAAATGATAATCAATTCAATAACAATCGAGAGAGCATTAGCACGGAAATACCCATCAGCCATGCTATTGAATACTCGCTACTCATTCAAAAGAATAGAACCCGCTCCAAAAATAGTGTCATCATTCAAACAAGATAGGAGCCTCCTGCTTATCATGCGTTTAAGCTTAACACTGACGAAGCGTGTAACAGTAGCGAAGGCAAGTCAGGCTTGGGAGGCGTGATAAGAGACCATAAGGGGAACTGGGTTTTGGGTTTTTATGAAACGATAGCACAAGTCAATCCCCTCCATGCTGAAATCCTTGCGTTAAGAAGAGGGTTACTTATTGCTGTACAAAATAACATTAACCCTCTTGAGGTTAATGTTGATGCCATTGAAGTTATACATTCCCTAAACAACTCAGAATCTCATTATCATAATGTTTTGTATAAATGCAGGTCATTGCTAAAGGAAACCTAAGCTGTAGCGTCTATCCACACGTTTAGACAACAAACCAAGTGGCAGATACACTGGCAAAAATAGCAACTACTGCAGATCTTTGTGATAACCCTCATGTACTGTCTTCCCCTCCCCCTAGTGTTGCAACTATTTTGATGAAAGACAAACAGGGTATTACTTATGGGAGAACTATTCCCAGTAATTATATTAGCCTAGTATACCGGGATGTGGGTACTAACTATAACAACAACTGAAACTTTAGTAATATAATCTATCCTTATCACAAAAAAAAAAGTTACCATTGAAGGACAAAATGAGTAATCCTTGAAATTCTTTTAAGTAGAAAAAAACATATACATCTAGACAGATAGACTAACAAAGAAAAATAGGATTTTTTTTTTTGGTTTCCCATCCGGTGTTCGGTGCCCGCATTAGAGCCCCAACTAATCCGAATCGCGCATTGCGGGGCCCATTAAGGTGGCAGCGCTCCCAATAGAGTTTTCTCCACACCCAGGGTCGAACCCTCGACTTCTGATTAAGGGTGAAGCAGCCCCATCCACTGCACCACAACCCCATGTTAGTAGAAAAATAGGATATCGATAACACAACGGATAACAATATCACATGTATATTATTAAGCTACCCGTTTTCAGACAATATCTTTAGAGACCATTTTGACTTGAAAATTAACCACAATCATTAAATATTGTTATTTTTGTAAATGTTGTAAAACCATATTGTGTGCACAAATCATCTTTTCCAAAAGAGAGATATCCTGCAAAACTAATAAACACAATTTCAGATCTTGGATTGATTATTTGCAACACCTAGAGTTTCTTAGAAACACGACTAAATATCATTTCTCAATTAGAAGTTGTCAGACAACTAGCATTGACATGTTCATTCAAGTTCACAGTTTGAAAAGGCATAAACTCCGGCATATCCAGAGCCACATGTAGAAGACAAAGTAGAGCGCGGAAGAATATGTTACAAAGGAAACAAAGGGCTGGAGGGTTAAAACTTCAGACAAAACAAGCTGCTTTTTCTACTGATATGGAGATCACTATTTCAGGTTCCCATGTCCTCTTAACACATTTCAGGATCATATAGTAAGAGACAGTAACGGGCAACTCACTGGTAACTAGTTAGCAAAAGATGGAAAATAATGGGAATCCCTCCCAAAACAGAAAGCACTTAGTGAGTACAAACTAAATGTAGAGATGTCCGGTGGAATTTGCAATATCTTAATAAAAGAAACAAAGATTCGTACATCTCTTTTGACAAAACTGACATGAAGAATTTCTTATGATAGTCTAAATCCTCAAAGTTCATCTGGTAAATCCCAAATTGATCGAGTAAGCCATGCTAACTGTTCAGACCCAAACAAAATAGCAATGTGCTTGAATCATCTATTGAGATCCTTGCACTAGGTTAATTTTCAATGTAGTTTCTTTTCTGGCCTGAGCAGGAGTTGCACTGAAGAAAAAAAAGTTAATCCTTAAAACACAAAGACAATAAAATAATCTTGAGTTATCCAAGACTTTAACATTCTAATCCAGTTTCTCGTATCTGGTTCTTTCACAGCCATCAAGGAATCCCTCTTTGGGTAAATCTTATTTGAAGCACAGGTTCCAACAATCGTAGGCACTTGTATGGTCTTTGCTTCATCTAAAGCTCAAGACAAATGACCTGTTACAGCTGAAAGGAAATCAAATCTTTAAGTCAATTTTGATGCATTATGTTCCAAATGAACAAAAGACACGCTTCCTGTTTTGCATTATTCATTTGCAAGAAGGTAGCCGCTGATAAGGATTACCGTAAATTTTTTTTTTTCAGAAACCAGTAACTTTAAGATTACCGAAAATATTATAGGGGCTATGTGACGAATCTTCTGTGCTTCCACATTCAGATATAAAATTTTAAAAATAAAACTGTTAGCTGTCATTCATGTGCTGAAAGGATTTTTATCAAACGGAAAGAAACTTTTTATTCTCAACTGTTAGTTAATGTTCATGCGCTAGAAAAAATTCTTATTATACGTGAAATTCCCAAAAATCTTACGCACAGAAATGTGATAAGCTCCCTTTGCGGGTATGCTTTAGTTATGCTTTGCAGTAACTCTTTTAGTCTGGAGTAGTCTGAATTCTCAGCAATCTACATCTTCCTTCCTTCCTTTTTTTTTCCGGGGTTTGCACTCATGTCACTAGCAGCTGACTTTCAAAGAGTAGATTTCTAACTGATGACTAAATCTACTAGCCAATGCTAGGACGTCTAAGAAACTACTGATTGAATGAGAACTCATCCAGACACCGAAGCAAACAAACTTTTTGAAATACCTAAACTACAGTGAATCAGGAAAAAAAATATAGTTCAGTCCACTTGAAACATCATGTGTTTGCATTACATGATGCATAAACTAATTAGAATATTCTTTATGAAACTCAATCAAATAGGTATTGCCAGAAAAGGTCATTTGATACACAATTTGCTTCTGTTTTGGTGTAGGGCAGGGCAGTGCAGCTGAGATTCTACTAAAGAGACAATCAATCAACCAAGCGATGCATGAAACTGCAAATTCACCCATATAATCTTAGCATGAAAGGGAACACCAGCCAGCTGATAGAAGGAGAAATCCTCCAGTATCCTCCAGTACATTATCAATGATGCCACAAGTTTTGTAAAGAGACAAACATTAAATGCCACTTGGACAATTAAATAGATGCTAAATGAGAAGTTAACAAATTTAGATTTGTCTAAACGACCTGGACTAATGCTATAACCATATGCAGATTTAAAACTTGAATACCTTGAAATTAAGGAACGCTGAACAAATTTTCATTTGTCTAAATGACCTGGACAAATGCTTTAAGCATATGCAGATTTAAAACTTGCACAACTTGAAATTAAGGAACATTCAAAAGAGATGAATATCATACCAAGTTGTCAAATGCTTCATTGTTGAGAAACCCATTGCATCAGTGTTCATAAGACCCCTCAAAGGAACTTAATGACTTTATAATGCATTCATACACCGTAATCCCTTCCAAATAAACAGTATCCTTGAGGAACTGCCAGGAGAACAAATGATTGGCATCAGAGAAACAAGTGATGACTGATTTTTCATAGATAGAAGCAGTGACAAACCTCATTGTGGTCATGAAGTAAGATGGGGGTATTCTTCATGGGAGAGAAACCAAAGACAGGAATTCCCAACGATCTCATGAATCGAGCATCAGTAGTCGAAGCTAACATTTCAGGCTTGGAGAGTTTGCCACCAGCTCGAGTAACAGCTTGATTGAACACGGACCACCAAGGGTTAGAATCAGAAACAAGTGTCATCAGAGGACGTCCCCTGTTGTCTCTTAGGAATCCTTTCTCAACTATCTGCCACATTTACAAGAAGCCTGAGAATCAGAAGACCAAAAGTACACCTTGACCTTTTCTTCTTTTCTAAAAAAAAAAAAAGACCTTTTCTTCTTTAGGAAAACAACTGACATATTGAACCCAAATGTGGACTTCTTAAAAATTGGTGATTTAAATATAAAGAGTGAGAATGGGGAAAAACATCTACCTAACAATGAAACCAACAATTACTTAAATTAGAATGATGTCTCTACTTGAAATTAACTTATATACGCTCTATCTAAATTTGTTCCCCCAATAAAGTTTGTTTTGAATAAATAGAGTTATCCAGCGGAGTGATTGCGGAGGATTCATATTGGGGCATAGCTGATTGATTGACCGATAGATAAAGAGAGTTGTCCCCATATTGTGAAAACTTCCTAAAAAGAAATTTCTTTCATTACACTATCCGGCACTTTTTTATATAACTGACCAAAAAAGTATAACAGAAGCCACTTTAAGGAGGGAATTCCAGGCATCGAACAGCTTCAGAAATACAAGATAACACCATTGGAGCTAAATGTGTACTCTTAAGCTCGTACTTCTTTCTAGATTCCAGCCAAACCAATCCTAGTTTGTGAATTCCAACCAAACCTTTCTTATCGACTTCTCTGATCCTTACTCTTCTCAAAACTCTCTTCCCACAGAAGCTACACTTCCCTTATCATCTTTAAGTCCGAATTGGTAGAAACCAAGTTTCAAAATTGATCATATAGAAGCGATTACTACAGTTGTTGCCATGTGACCAGGAGATTACGGCTTCAAATCTTGGAAACAGCCTCTGGAAACAATGCAAGGTAAGGCTGCGTACAATACACTCTTGTGGTGAGGCCCTTCCCCAGACCCTGCGCTTAGTGTGAGCTTTAGTGTACCAGGCTGCCCTTTTTATTAGCGATTACTATAATTTTGAAGTGTCCTCAACTTAAAACTAGTGTAAAATAGCCGGAACGGAAAGCCTTCTTAGTTGGAGAAAGAGTATATGAAATCATTGGGAAAAGGGAGAGCCATCCACGCCAGTGTTCAGGAATGTGCTCGCATTGTCGTATAATGCGATGATACGAGCCCCTCTTGCAGCGTGTGGCTGATCCGAGCGCATCATGTTGATTTTATTTTTAGGGTCAATTTTAAGTTAACAAAGAGTCACTTTGTGTTGATTTTATATTTAGGGTCAATTTGAATTTAAAAAAAAAAAGAAAGAGTCTACTGTGACTACCACTGCTGCAATTTTCTAACGTTAACTTTGAAGTCCACTGCTGTGATTTCTCCTTCTTCACTGTGCGAATACCACTACTGCACCTTCTTCTTCTTCACTGCTTCACTTCAATGATGCGCTCGCATCGCTTCACGCTTCGCGCAATGCGTGATGCCGGAGCTTTGTCGCTTTTCTCCACATCACGTTTCCTAGAACACTGACCCACGCCTTTTGAATGAACCGAGAGAAGGAAATCTTTATCATAGTATTTTTTGGGTCTGCAAAAGTATTGATGAAGACATCTGAAGAACCAGGGAGATCTACGTCACAAAGGGAGCAAATAGGAACAACAATATATTACATCATCCCACAAACTAAAACGAATCATGAGAATTCAATAGAAAAACAGTATTAGAAGGGAGTAGGACAAGATTGATCACAGTCAAACTCTGGTGGCAGGATAGTGCAAACAACAACAACAACAACAACAACAACAACAACAAACCTAGTGTATTTCCACATAGTGGGGTCGGGGGAGGGTAAGATGTACACAGTCCATACCACTACCTCCGAAGAAGTAGCAAGGCTGTTTCCGATAGATTCCCGGCTCAAGACACGAGATAATAACCAAATCCGTAATAAAGCACGGAACAAGATGAGATGACATAAATACGCCACCCATAATGAATAATAAACAAATAATAGTAAACAAATTCGTAATAAAGCATGCAACAAGGTGGCATAACAAGAATAATACACCCACCAAGTAAAGCCCTACCCCAACGACCCTAAACTGGCACTAGCCTTCTATCCTAATTCGCGTCCTCCAAATCTTCCTATCTAGGGTCATATCCTCAGTGAGCTATAACTGCTCATGTCCTGCATAATTACCTCTCTCCAGTATTTCTTCGGCCTACCCCTACCCCGCCTGAAGCCATCCAACGCAAGCCTTTCAAACCTACAAACCGGGGCGTCCGTGCCCCTCCTCATCACGTGCTCGAACCATGTCAATCGAACTTCCCGCATCTTGTCCTCCACCGAAGCCACTCCAACTTTTTCCCGAATAGTCTCATTCTGAACTCTATCACCCCTAGTAAGCCCACACATCCAACGCAACATCCGCATTTCCGCCAACTTTAATTTTTGAATGTGAGAATTTTTGACTGGCCAACCCTCCGCTCCATACAACATGGCCGGACGGACTGCCACCCTATAGAATTTGCCTTTAAGCTTGGGCGGCACCTTTTTATCACACAACACCCCCGAGGCGAGCTTCCACTTCATCCATCCCGCCCCAATACGGTGGGAGACATCCTTGTCAATCTCACCGTTTCCCTGAATCAACGACCCGAGATACTTGCAAACAAATTGATGAAATTCAATGCAAAGGAATTTCTTCTCCAACTGTAACCTTCCCCTATAATCCCATCAAAATCTAGTTCATTGTCTGATTCATGCCATTTAAGATTAATATTTACATATCATATTACCTCTTTCTTTTTCTACCTAATCACTCCAGATATTAGGCACAGATAGCCACTTGGGAGATGGCGGGAAACAGGTATGTGAAAACTTCAGCATATAGAACCCCTTTTACAAAGTGATAAAGCAGTCTCTAATATAAAACTAGTGGCAGAAGGCTCCAATTAGATGGAGCTAGAACATAGAACAATAGGCACAATCAAATAGGAACATCTACGAGACGAGAGTTTCTCTCGTCTGCTCAAGTTTGGACTGAAAACAGTTGAATGACGTTAAGCTTCACTTGGTTAGTGCTATCCAACCGCCTCTTACTACACTTAGTAACAGATCTATCCCTCCACCTCATATTATGTTAGCACAACCCATTCTGTTTCGCTGAACGTACATCTTTTTCTATTTAAGTCATTGGACCATGCCAAGAACTCGCTGGAGAGTATGCTCTACAGATGCTCAGAGACAGTGGCCTTAAGTTGTGGTTTCCTGACTGACAATACATCTTGATTCTTTATCTTTTTTCTTTTTTCATTTGATGGCTCTGCCCTTCGGCTCTTCTGCTTCTTTACCACTAGCTTCTGAATTGCTCGCCAGTCAATTTTTTTGCTTTTGTTGTTTGGACTGTTGTGCTTGCCAGCTGTGATATTCTTTCTAGCAATAGATTTTCTTAGCGAGGGTTCTTGTCCACTCGGCTTCAGTGATTCCGAGTTGCTATCCTTGGAGAAGATGACACCATCTTGTTGCATATTGAAGATATAACGTAAACAAAAACAAAAGGGTTCTATACCTTAAGATTTTAGATGAGATGGTCACACACTTTAACATGATATCAGAAAAGGCAGAGAAACCGAGTTCGAGTCTCATTGCCACACATTATCAAAAAATATTCCATGTGCTTGCTCTATGAAAAAGAGTCAGTCTCGCATGTGAGGGGACATGTTGAAGATGGCCACACACTTTAACACGATAGCAAAGAAGACAAAGGTCATGGGATCGAATCTCACTACCACCTATTATCAAAAAGAATTTCCACATGTCATACAAGTACGATCACGTAGATGGATTTATGAGAGCGCGTGTTGGACCCAAAACTTGGTGTGTGCAATTGAAGCGCAAAATAGGACCTAAATGCACACCAAAACAGTCCACTACATACACTAAAGGGCCAAAATAGTCCACTACATACACTAGAGCGTTGCCCCTTCACTAAGGGGCCTTTTGGTCATTTTACCTATTATTAGTAATACATTATAAATAGAATAATGTAGGGTTTCATTCATTATTTTTTGTTGAATATTGAAAGTTGTAACACTTGAAACACTCTCTCTTGAGAGAAAGGCCCCTATGTCCGAAACCATGTAATTAGGCAACATTGAGTGTGGATTCACTCGTGTTGGATTCAAGCTTGGAAACGTTGGAGGCTTGGGAGATCGAGGTCCCTCTTGTGCCAACGTAAAAGATAGGTGAATTGTTGTGAGTAGTGTTAAGGGTCCAAGAGTGGAATATGTTCCTAGGTTCTTAAGATTATTCCTTCATGTAGTCTATCTATCTATCCTTTTGTTTATTGTAATCTTGTAACCATTGTGTGTCTTGTTTGTGGAACCTGTGAGTTGTTGTTATAATATTGTTATTGTTCTTCGTGTTCTTCATCTTGAGTTGATAATATTAGTTTGTGGTGGCTGTTTTAGGGTTGAAACACACCCTTATATCTCATTCTTGTTGTCGTTGTAGTGAATCCGAGTGTGGTCTCCAATTGGTCCTCGGATCTTTAAGATTAGTGGACTGTTTTGGGGTGTGTTTTGTGTTCCCGTGTTTTATCTTGTATCATTTGGTATCAGAGCATGGCTTGATCTTGTTCCCACAAGATCAATCTTGGGCTTGTAAACTTGAAAAAAAAATTGAAAAAAACTGAAAATTCCAGAAAAAGTGCAATCTGTCGTGTTGTGTTCTTGGCCGAGAATTGTGTTCTTGTTGTGCCTTGGCCGAGATTTTTGTTTGTCTTGAGTGCTTCTAGTGTTAGTTTTGTTCTTCACTAACATTTTGAGTTCATATCTAAGTTTGAGCTTTGATGTGTTGTTGTGAACAAAGACTTGGCCGATTGTAGTTGAACAATTGTTGTGGCGGACTATTTTGACCGTGTGGTTTCTCCTTGATGTTCTAAGCTTGACCACGTGATATTGTTGTTAATTGGTGGCTAAAGAACATTTTTTGAGTTGTAGTAGTCTTGGTTGTGAGTTGAAAACATTGTTGTTGAGGATTTTGGAGTTGGCCTTTGGAATTGTTGTTGGTTGTTCTTGGAATTGTTGTTGTTGTTCTTGGTGAAGTTGTTATTATTCTTGATGTTCATAACCACCTTCATATATTGTTGAAAATAAAGTGAACATTAGATCTTTAAAGGTGAAGCTTTGTTAGTCTTGAAAGACTTACCATCACTCACAAACTAGTCAATCACATCGCAACAACTTTCCATGATTCAAGAGTCCATGTTTTAAGAAGTACAAAAGAAAGTCAAAGTCTTGAAACTTGAATTTGAAAAAAGCTCCAAGACTTGTTTGAATTTCCCTCCTTAAACAAATTCCACCAATTCCTAAATTGTAAATTGGCCAAAGGACTTGAAATTGGACAAAAAAAATTGTTAGAAACTGCAACTAATACGTGGCTGCCACGTCATCATTGTTACTGTTCACGCAACAATTTTGGCTCAAATTTTTGATTTTTTAGTTTCGTTTGTTGGTTTGAACATTAATTAACAAGCTAGTAATCTCCTACTAGATTGTAAGTTAGTTGTAGAGTCAGTTTGTTCGTGTTAGCTTTTGTTATATGCTTTTGTAGTTTTAGAATCGTTGTTAGTTCATTGACTCAAGTCCTACAAGGTTTCGCTTGAGTTTCAGACAAAAATCTATTCCGGGCAAGAGTAGACTCGACCCTCAATCACTCGCGGAGTACAAGCCGGCTTTCAAAACTTGTGAAACCAAGTGTGAGGTATACACCGAGAGTGAGAGTGTGGTGAGGCATTTTTTGAGCTAACAAGTTTGTTTGTTTGTTTTGTTGTTCGTTGTTGTCTTTTCTTTTAGGTACCATGGCTGCCAATAATCTCGATGCCATATTTGATCGCATCAATGACAATATTAAAGATATGAAATGGCACATTGAAAGGCTACACCAATTGGTATCCACACTTATCCCAACAAATTCAAAACCTATTGTCCAAACACCATATGATGAGAGCGTCCCAAAGGAAGAAGTGGGCTGCCATGACCCGCACCAAGGTGACGACCGTAGCTTATGTGAGCTACGAGGTAAAAACACTATCTCCTACACTCTTATAAGTTTAAAATGTTATGATGTGGCTAGTAGTGGCCAATTGGAGGTAGTTGCGGATTTACCTAGAGTAGAGATGTTTGAGTTTCCCTATGGTGATACTCTTAGTGATGTTAGGTCACGTGAGGACCAAGCTCTTGTTGTAAGTACGCAAGCACTAGTTGATCCTTTAGATGACGAAATTGATTCTTGTAAGAATGATTTATATCCATCTAGTGCTAGCACTGATAGCTTGAACAAGGTTCCATTACCAATTGACAAGAGTATCTTTGTGAAAACCAAGGTGAGTCTACGTTGGTATACGGGTTACCAACTAGTGAGGTAGTGCAAAATGATCAATCGGGTGAAGATGACCTTGATTTGTTTGAAAGTATAGGAAACCCGAATTGTGATTGTACTTGTGAAAATGTTTTTGGTCCTAACCCCTTGGCTGCCCGTGATGGTGTGAAGCTAAGCGCGGGTTACCCTTTTGAAATGGAGTATGACCGAAACCCATGCCAATGGCTACTTCTCCCATTTGACCCCGGCGCCATCTTAGAGTATGGTAGGAGCAGTCTCGGCCTTTGTTCTTTATTTCTTCAGTATGATCTCTTTGCTGCCCATGATAGTTTAAGTTTATGTAGGGACTACTCTCTTGAAAGAGAAAGTGTTGCATGCCTAGAAATGCTATCTACTCCTTCTTCGCGTGTTTCCTATGTTGAGCATACTAATGATGATGAACTTGAAATTAGTAAATACTTACACGAGGATATCTTAGTTGGAGTTTACTTGTGTGACACCTTTCTCTACCCTTTTTGTGCTTATGATATATTCCAGAGTGATATAGAGGGTATGCCTAATTTTGAGGACGGCACCATAGGGGAAAGTAGGAGTGTCCGAGACGTAAGCCCTTGGTTACGACTACCATTTGATCCCAGTGCCAACTTAGGATGGGAAAGGATTATTCTCGGCTTAGGCTCATTTTGTTTTGATGTTTATCCGAGCCACTTCCTTTGTAACATTTGTACTAGTGTTTCCATGTTTAATACAAAGGACCCGTCGATATACTTCAAATTTGTTTCCCCTCGGTATGGCATGTTGATGTGTTTATTTTGCTAACCCTAACCCTCATGTCATGAGGAGGTGTGCTTGTTCGACTTCTCTTGATTTTGCAAGGTATGGATTCGAGGTCAAATCCTTTTCAAGAAGGGGAGGATGATACAAGTACGATCACGTAGATGGACTTATGAGAGTGCGTGTTCGACCCGAGACTTGGTGTGTCCAATTGAAGTGCAAAATAGGACCTAAATGCACACCAAAACAGTCCACTACATATACTAGAAGCGCCAAAACAATCCACTACATACACTAGAGGGGTGCCTCTTCACTAAAGGGCCTTTAAATAGAATAATGTAGGGTTTCATTCATTAGTTTTGGTTGAATATTGAAAGTTGTCACACTTGAAACACTCTCTTTTGTGAGAAAGGCCCCTATAGCCGAAACCTTGTAACTAGGCAACATTGAGTGTGGATTCACTTGTGTTGGATTCAAGATTGGAAACGTTGGAGGCTTGGGAGATCGAGGTCCCTCTTGTGCCAACATAAGAGATAGGTGAATTGTTGTGAGTAATGTTAAGGGTCCAAGAGTGGAATATGTTCTTGGGTTCTTAAGATTATTCCTTCATGTAGTCTATCTACCTATCCTTTTGTTCATTGTAATCTTGTAACCGTTGTGTGTCTTGTTTGTGGAACCCGTGAGTTGTTGTTATAATATTGTTATTGTTCTTCGTGTTCTTCATCTTGTGTTGATAATATTAGTTTGTGGTGGCTGTTTTGGGGTTGAAACACACCCTTATATCTCGTTCTTGCTGTCGTTGTAGTGAATCCGAGTGTGGTCTCTAATCGGTCCTCAGATCCTTAAGATTAGTGGACTGTTTTGGGGTGTGTTTTGTGTTCCTGCGGTTTGTCTTGTAACATGCTTGCCTCGACGGAAAAGAAATAGGTCCGCACGTGAGAGGGCATGTTGAAGACATAATATTAAGTAAATTAAAGTGTGTTTTCCTAGCGATTTAAACTTTTTAATGAGATGGTTACATACTTGAACACTCAAGACTTGGGAGCAGTATCAGTAATTGCCACCATATTGGCAGATAATGGCAAGAAAGAATCAACATAAGTCACCATATCTTTGATGATACTCATGTTAGATAGCACAAACATGTCATTGTTGGCTTTCTAGATAACATTATCAAAGATGACCCAGTTGATAGAAGTATGATTATAAGAGTTGTGTTACTTGCAACACTGCTCGTTGTTCAACTCTTTGGTTGATGGAAGTTTTGTATGCTTCCAGAAGTTTGATCTGTTTATCGCTAGGGAACTGGTCAAGTATCGATTAGAAGTATCAAAGAGGTAGCTTTTTTTCCCCTCAATCTTCACCAACTCCTTATCTTTTGACACCATGAGGGCGGGACAAAAAAAACAGGTTTTTCCCGGATGATTTCGATTGCATGAACCTACACAAACTACAACCAGTCAGAAGATCTAGGTTCAGTTTCAGTTGGTCCATGTGATAAACACTGAACATTAGATGAGGTCTTGAGGACCATTTCGTCTTATGCTATGAGCATTTCTTTGAACCAAGGATGCATGTTGACCACAGAGATACTGACATACTGAGCTTCGAGCTCACTGTCCTATTGACGACTTAATCATACGAGTCGTATGGTGTGGGTACAGGTGAGGTGACCCTAGTTGTTAGGTGTCCAATGGGTGGTGGTTGGGTTTTCGGTCTTGGTAACGACTTGGTGGTATGAGTCGTTAGTGGCGGTGACGAGTCGTTTGGATGATCCTTCAACAAATCAGTAACTTAGTGACTTGACTTGGCTCTGAGTACGAGTGGCTCACTAAGAGCCGTGAGATAGGTTACGAGTGGTAGGGTTGAGTCGTATCTTGTCCAGTGGTCAATCCCTTGGGTTCTGTCTTGGATATGACCTGACCATACGAGTCTTATGGTCAGGTCATGAGTTGGATAATGGAGTCGTATGGTGGACAGTGTATGAGTGTCCAACTCACTGACTTGGTGACGACTCAAGGGTACGAGTCGTATGGTCAGGTCATGAATTGGATAATGGAGTCGTATGGTGGACAGTGTATGGGCGTCCAACTCACTGTCTTGGTGACGACTCAAGGGTACAAGTCGTTTGTTATGGTCACGAGTCAAGGGTCGACTCGTAACCACTTGCGGTCTTTTTACAGTTTTAAGCTGGGGGCACTTTAGACATTTCTCACTTAAACCCCTTAAGACCCCACGTCCCTATAACACTTTTTGGCCATTCATTCCACACTTTACAAGATTAAACATCCTCTTTACTCCCTCAAAATCCTCTCAAGCAAAATTGGCTAGGGTTTCTCCAAAGTGGTCATCTAAGGGATTAAGGATCAATTTATCTTTGTGAATCTTTGTAATTCAGTCATGTGACTTTTCTCTCATTGTTAGTCTACTAAAAACACATGTTTAAAGCATTGTTCATGAATCATTAATGGTGGTTTTGAAATCAAGGTTGAGGGGTTTGAATGCATATCATTGAATATTATTTTCTATGGTTTAAATTGTGATTATGCATGTTTTAATTATGGTTTTGCACATGTGGATGCATGGGAATGGTGATTTAATGAAGGGGTCATCGTTAAACCCCCACAATTAGATGAGTTTAGCTTTGATAATGGCATGCCCTCAACCTGGTTGTGAAATTGACAATGAATATGATTTAGTCACATACTACTCTTGGAGTTTTTGCATTGCATAAATGGTAAATAGAACATGAATTGGTTTTGGCTGGTTTCATATGGTTTTGGAAAGGCCTTAGTGGCCATGGTTTGATTATTAATGGTTTTGGTTTAATTGAAAATGGTAGAGTCTAATTTGGTTCAATGGATTATATGGCAAAAGGCAATAGACCTGCAAGCTCTAATTTTTGTATGGCGATACCAACGATTAATTAAAAGACTCCTTAATAAATGGTTGGGAATGTGTAAACGATTTTAATATAGGCTTAAAGGGGGTTTGTGTAGCAAAGTCATGGAAGGTGGGGTCCCGAGGGGACCGACACTGGAAACTCATGTTTGCCGATGTGAGAGTGGTCTTGGTGACCGTGTGCACAATGTCACACTTTATATCATAGGAATGTACTAGTCATCCCAGGTTTCCTCCGATCGTACGGCTAACACGCACTGGGGCCCTTTCAGCAGGGGAGATGAACCCATATAGCTCGTGGGTGCCTTTAGGACGGCAAAAGCTACATAGTCCAGGTTAAGGATTTAAATACATTATAAACCTTGTTCCCTATATATATATACACACACATATCTATGTGATTGCATATAGTTATTAATTTGGTTTTGAAATGATGGCATTATCTTAGCTTTATCTCTGAGTTACATGCTAGCATTCACTCCGCTAACCATCTTCGGGCGTTGTATCTCCACGCGATGTGGGAACCGGCCATACTACTATTTCTCCTACTCAGTGACTTGAATTCGGGGACAGTTTGAGTCAGATTGAAGTGGTGATCTTTCATACTCCGGAAGACCCCATTTCATTCTGTGGATTTTTTTTCATTATTGTTATTTCTTTAGTCTTGGTTTTGGCTATGCTCAGGGGCATGTCCCGACCGGATGTTTGATTTTGGTTAGAGGCTTTGTCGGACTACTATGGGCATGTGCGGTATCAGTATTTGTCAGCATTGGTATTGGTATTGTATTGGCATTGGTATTGGTTGGATATTTGGTTATGGCTATAGACTTACTTTATTGTCTTTAGTTTGTTATTGCTTTATTTTGTTAAATGTTCGGAATTCATCCGACATGGGGTAGTTAACGATGGGGTATTGGGGGTGGTCTCTGGTTCTCGTTGGACTTGAGATACCCGACACTACTAGGCCCCGGTTCGGGTCGTGTCAGATTGGTATCAGAGCCTTAGGTTCACCGTCAATTGGGAGTCTACAAAGCCATGTCGAGTAGTCTCTTTTAAGGGTTTTTAGCACGCCACACTCATAAGGGAGAGGCTATGAGGCATTAAGGAATGTTTTTCTTTCTTGTGTTCTGTTTTCAAGCTATAGAGTCTAAGGTCCTGAAATCTTCTCTAATACTCGTTTGTTCGCTTTTCAGATCATGCCTCCCAGATGATCTGAAGTTCACGAAAACTTCTTTGTCCTACCCGAGGACAATGTTGATGGGACACGTCCTACTTATGGGGTCTAGACTCGGTCTAGGGGTAGGGGTCCAGATCCTGATTGTCCTCCCTCCTACCGTTCCACCGGTCCCCTCCAGCCCTTCTCGAGCTCCTCAGGCTGATGTAACGAATGCTGAGTTTCGTCAGTCTAATCATATGTTGACTCAGTTGGTAGCTTCCCAGGCTGAGCGTGGTGCTTCTGTTACTCCATCTTTTGAGGCCATAAGGGTTGGCCAGTTTATGAGGTTGAATCCTCCAACCTTTACAGGATGAGATGAAAAAGATCTTCCGTGTTATGCATGCCACTAACGTAGAGGGTGTGGAACTTGTTGCCTCAACTGAAAGATGTGGCCTATTAATGGTACGAGGAATGGGACCAGTCAAGGGGTGACGATGCTAAGTTAGCCCTGTGGGATGATTTCTCTAGTGCTTTTCTGGAACACTTCTTTCCTCAGGAGTTGAGAGAGGCAAAAACGGAAGAGTTTGTTAACTTGAAACAAGGCAAGATGTCAGTCAAAGAGTATGCTTTGAAGTTTCACCAATTATCTCGGTATGCCCCGGAGTTGGTTTCTAGCATGAGGGCTAGAATGAGAAAGTTTGCTTCCGGATTGTCCCGAGACTTGATTTTGGAGAGTAAAACTGCCTTGTTGAACAAGGACATGGATATCTCCAGGTTGGTTGTGTACATGCAACAGGTTGAGAAAGAGAAGAAGCAAACGGAGATAGGGGAAAAACAGAGCAAGAAGTTTAGATTTTCTCAGTAGGGTGGTGGCCAATAACAGTGTGACAGGGATGGTGGGAAGTGGTCCAAGAAGAAATTGGGCAATTCTGGGTCTTACTCGACGGCTAGTGCTCCCTACGCAAAGCCGTCTAGTGACCGGCATTTTTATGGTGGCGACAATTATAAGGCACAAGGTTCCCAATCTCAACCTAGTGAGGCCCAGTCAGCTCCATCCTATCCTCGCTGTAGATTTTGTGGTCGATTGCATCGGAGTTATTATGATGAAGGAAAGTACAAGTGCTTTAACTGTGGTCAGCCAGGACATATGGTTAAAAGCTATCCTGTTAGTAAGGTTGTATCTGGGGTAAACAAGGTTCCATTGCCTCTTCTTCAGCTTCAACACCAAAGGGTGCACCATCTGGCTCCGACACTGGTCGGAACCAACTCTATGCTCTCACTACCCGTCAAGATTCCGAGGCATCACCTGATGTCGTTACTGGTAGATTGAAACTTTTTTCCCGTGATGTGTGTTGTTTACTTGATCCGAGGACCACTCTTTCTTATGTGACCCCATTTGTGGTTGTGCATTTTGGCTGTGATCCCGAGTGTATTTCGAACCCTTTTTCTATTTCTACCCCGGTGGGTGACTCTGTGGTTGCCAGGAGAGTATATAGGGGTTGTGTGGTATCTATGGGCCGTCAGGAGACTTTGGTGGATCTGTTTGAATTATACATGGTTGATTTCGATGTCATATTGGGGATGCATTGGTTGCACCCGTGCTATGCGTCTCTAGACTGTCGGACCCGTAGGTCGTCTTTAAATTTCCTAATGAGCCAGTTATTGAGTGGAAGGATGGTTCCCTAGCTCCTAAGTGGAGATTCATGTCATATCTTAGAGCCCGGAGGTTAATTTCAAATAGGGTGTCTCTATCATCTGGTTCGGGTTAAAGATTCTAACTCGGAGGGTCTTTCTTTACATTCCGTTCCGGTGGTGAATGAAATTCTAGAGGTCTTCCCTGATGACCTTCCTGGTGTTCCTCCCGATAGGGAGATTGATTTTGGGATAGATCTCGTTCCAGACACTTATCATATTTCTATTCCACCATATAAAATAGCTTCGGCTGAGTTAAAGGAGCTTGAAAAGCAACTAAAGGATCTTTTAGACAAGGGTTTCATCCGTCCTTAGTGTGTCTCCACAGGGTGCACTGGTTTTATTCGTGCATAAGAAGAATGGTTCCCTTAGGATGTGTATTGATTACTGGCAACCGAATAAGGTAACGGTAAAGAATAAATACCCTCTTCTAAAGATAGGTGATTTGTTTGATCAGCTTCAAGGTGCTAAGTTTTTCTCCAAGATTGATCTTCAGTCCGAGTATCATCAGCCAAAGATTAGGGAGGTGGATATCCCTAAGATTGCTTTCCGTACCCGGTATGGGCATTTTGAGTTTCTGGTTATGTCTTTTGGATTGACCAATGTCCCAATAGCATTCATGGACTTGATGAATAGAGTCTTTCATCAATTTCTGGATTTGTTCGTCATTGTGTTCATAGACGATATTATGGTGTACTCTAAGAGCGAGGTGGATCATGCCGATCACCTCCGCACTGTGTTACAAACCTTGAAAGAGCAGCAGTTGTATGCCAAATTTTCGAAATATGAATTCTGATTGAACGCCATCACTTTTCTAGGTCATGTCATATCTAATGAAGGGATCATGATGGATCCGCAGAAAGTCGTCGCGGTTAAGAAGTGGCCTAGACCTTCGACTCCAACCGATATTTGGAGCTTTTTGGGTTTACCAAGTTACTATAAGAGATTTGTGGAAAAATTTTCGACTGCAGCTGCCCCGTTGACTAAGTTGACTCAAAAAAAAAGGTAAAGTTCTCATGGTCAGATGGGTGTAAGGGTAGTTTCGAGAAGTTGAAGGATAAGATGACTTCGACACCGGTCTTGACTTTGCTGGAAGGCACAGATGGTTTTGTGGTCTATTGTGATGTGTCCCGAGTGGGGCTTGGTTGTGTGTTGATGCAGCATGGCAAGGTGATAGATTAAGCCTATGGACAGTTGAAGGTACATGAGAAGAATTATCCGATTCATGACATGGAGCTACTCTCTGTGATGTTTGCATTGAAAATCTGGCATCACTATTTGTATTAAGTGCATGTGGATATCTTTTCAGATTATAAGAGCCTACAGTATGTGTTTACCCAAAAAGAGCTTAACCTCAAGCAAAGGAGATGGCTTGAGCTACTTAAGGATTATGACATGAGTTTTCACTACCATCCAGGTAAAGATAATGTAGTTGTTGATGCTCTTAGCAGTTATCCAAAAGAAGTCTAGCTCATGTGGATGCGGGAAAACGAGAATTGGTGAAAGATGTTCACCATTTGGCTAACCTTGGAGTTTGCCACTTGGACTTTGAGGATGGTGGTGTGTTTGTGCAGGAGGTGGCGAAGTCGTCCCTGGGTGCTGAGGTGAAGGAAGCAAGTGTTAGATCGTATCTTGATGAGGATCAAGGGTGATGTAGGTGGGCAGAATGTAATGGCTTTTGAGGTTAGTGGCGATGGTACCTTGCGGTACCAAGGGAGATTGTGCGTTCCAGATGTGGCTGGATTGCGAGAGAGGATCTTGGCTAAGGCGCATGAGTCGCATTACGCTATTCATCCTATTTCAACAAAGATGTATCACGACCTTAAGGAGATGTATTAAACAATATGAAGCGGGATGTGGCTAGTTTTGTGGCTAAGTGCATGGTGTGTCAACAAGTGAAAGTTAAGCACATGAGGTTCGGAGGGTTATATCAAGAGATTAGGTTTCCAGTGGGAAGTGATCAATATGGAATTCATTACCGATCTTCCCCGATCTCGGAATCAGTTCGATTCGATTTGGGTCATTGTGGATAGGATGACAAAGTTCGCTCACTTCTTGCCAGTAAGGACTAATTTTTTCGATAGAGGATTATACAAGGTTGTACCTAGAAGAGATTGTGAAGTTGCATAGGGTACCTGTTTCTAATATTCTTGGATCGTGGTACACACTTTTCATTGCACTTTTGGCGGTCGTTTCAGAAAGGTTTAGGGACCAAGATGAGTCTTAGTACTGCTTTCCACCCGCAGTCGGATAGGCAAGCAGAAAGGACTATTCAAACATTGGAAGATATGTTTCGTGCTTGCGTGATTGACTATGGTGGTAGTTGGGTTGAGCATTTGCCTCTTATAGAGTATGCATATAATAATAGCTACCACTCTAGCATTGCGATGACTCCATTTGAGGCCTTGTATAGTAGGAGGTGTAGGTCTCCTATTGGGTGGTTCGAGGTTGGTGAGGAGGAAATGTTTGGTCCGGATTTGGTTCACCAAGCCATGGAGAAGGTGAAGGTGATTCGAGATAGGTTTAAAGCTGCCCAAAGTCGCCAGAAGTCCTATGCGGATGTGAGGCGTAGGAAGTTAGAGTTTAAGGTTGGGGATAAGTTGTTCTTGAAGGTGCCTCCCATGAACGAAGTGATGGGTTTGGGAAGAAGGAGAAGCTTAGTCCCTAATATGTTGGTCCGTACTTAGTTCTGAGAAGGGTTGGCAATGTTGCGTATGAGTTGGAGTTGCCTTCTAGTTTGAGCTCCATTCATCCGGTGTTCCATATTTCTATGTTGAGAAGTGTGTAGGTGATCCGTCGCAAATTGTGCCTATCAAGGATATTAGTAATTCGGATTCCCTGTCTTATGAGGAGGTCCCTGTTGAAATCTTGGATCGGCAGGTTCGTCGATTGTGGACCAAGGACGTAGCTTCGGTAAAGGTTCTATAGAGGAACCACAAGGTGGAAGAGGCTACAGAGGAAGCTGAAGAGGAAATGAAGTCCAAATATCCATTCCTATTTCCCGTTCCGGAAAATCGTGTTTGAGCTATGCATTGTTATTACCATCTTTGTTTTTTGTCTTTGTTGAAAGTAGATTGTAAATTCCTAGGTAATCTGTTTTCTGTCTTAAAGGTAACAGTAGAGATGTTTGGGGGTTTAATCGTGCTAGCCAATGCCTTACCTATCATTCAAGGACGAATGATCTAAGTGGGAAAGAATTGAAACACCCTGGGTTTTGGTCTTGGAATTTTCCTGAGCTTTGAGCTCACTGTCCTGTTGATGACTTAACTATATGAGTCATATGGTGTGGGTACGGGTCAAGTAACCCTAGTCGTTAGGTGTCCAGTGGGTGGTGGGTGGGTTTTCGATCTTGGTAATGACTTGGTGGTATGAGTCGTTAGTGGTGGTGATGAGTCGTTGGACGATCCTTCATCAAATCAGTAACTTAGTGACTTGACTTGGCTTTGAGTACGAGTGGCTCACTAAGAGCAGCTGTGAGGATAGTTACGAGTGGTAGGGTTGAGTCGTATATTGTCCAGTGTTCAATCCCTTGGGTTCTGTCTTGGATACAACTAGACCATATGAATCATATGATCAGGTCACGAGTTGGATTATGGAGTCATATGGTGTACAGTGTACTGGTGTCTTGGTGCGACCCATGGATATGAGTCGTATGTTGTGGTCACGAGTCAAGGGGTTGACTCGTAACCACCGTGGTCTTTTTATAGTTTTAAGTTGGGGCACTTTAGACATTTCTCACTTAAAACCCTTAAGACCTCACGTCCCTATAACACTTTTTGGTCATTCATTCCACAGTTTACAACATTAAACATGCTCTTTACTCTCTCAAAATCCTCTCAAGCAAAATTGGCTAGGGTTTCTCCAAAGTGGTCATCTATGGGCTTAAGGATCAATTTCTCTCCGTGAATCTTTG
This sequence comes from Capsicum annuum, assembly GCF_002878395.1. Classification (NCBI taxonomy): domain Eukaryota; kingdom Viridiplantae; phylum Streptophyta; class Magnoliopsida; order Solanales; family Solanaceae; genus Capsicum; species Capsicum annuum. The sequence goes on from NC_061114.1 coordinate 62,347,523, forward strand.
TAATTCAGGCATGTGACTTTTCCCTTATTGTTAGTTTACTAAAAGCACATGTTTAAAGCATTGTTCATGAATCATTAATGGTGGTTTTGAAATCAAGGTTGAGGGGTTTGAATGCAATCATTGAATATTGTCTTCTATGGTTTAAATTGTGATTATGCATGTTTTAATTATGGTTTTGCATGTATGGGTGCATTGGAATGGTGATTTAATGAAGGGGTCATGGTTGAACCCCCATAATTTGATGAGTTTGGCTTTGATAATGACATTCCCTCTACATGTTTATGAAATTGACAATGAATATGATTTAGTCACATAGTTTAACTATTCTTGGAGTTTTTGCATTGCCTAAATGGTAAATGGAACATGAATTAGTTTTGGTTGGTTTCATATGGTTTTGGAAAGGCCTTGGTGGCCATGATTTGATTATAAATGGTTTTGGTTTAATTGAAAACGGTCGAGTCTAATTTGGTTCAATGAATTATATGACATAAGGTAATAGACTTGCAAGCTCTAATTTTGGTATGACGATACCAACGGTTAATGCTTAATTGTAAGACTCCTTGGTAAATGGTTGGGAATGTGTAAAGGATTTTAATATGGGCTTAAAGGGATTGTGTAGCAAAGGCGTGGAAGGTGGAGGTCCCGGGGGGATCGACGCTGGAACCTCATGTTTGCTGATGTGAAGGTGGTCTTGGTGACCGTGTGCACGATGTCACACTTTATATCATAGGGATGTACTAGTCATCCCAGGTTTTTCTCCGGTCATGCGGCTAACAGGCACTGGGGCCCTTTCAGCAGAGGAGTTGAACCCATATAGCTCGTGGGTGCCTTTAGGACGGCAAAAGCTACACAGTCTAGGTTAAGGATTTAAATGCATGCCAAAACTTGTTCCCTATCCCGGCACGATATATATATATACACAGACAAACACACACACACACATATCTATGTGATTGCATATGGTTATTGATTTGGTTTTGAAATGATGGCATTATCTTATCTTTATCCCTGGGTTACATGCTATTGTTCACTCCGCTAACCATCTTTAGGCGTTGTATCTCCACACGATGAAGGAACCGGACATACTACTATTCTTCCTGCTCAATGACTTGGATTCGGGGACAGCTTTGAGTCAGATTGAAGTGGTGAGCTTCCATACTCCGAAAGACCCCATTTCATGCTATGGACTTCTTTTCATTATTGTTATTTCTTTGGTCTTGGACTCTTGGTTTTGGCTATGGTCGGGGGCATGTCCCGACCGGATGTTCTTTGATTTTGGTTAGAAGCTTTGTCAGACTACTATGGGCATGGGCAGTGTCGGTATTAGTGTCCGTATTGGTATTGCTATTGGGATTGGTATTGGTTGGATATTTGGTTGTGGCTGTTTAGTTATGGCTATAGACTTACTTTATTGTCTTTAGTTTATTATTGTTTTATCTTGTTATATGTTTGGAATTCATCTGACATGGGGTGTAAGGTGGGTAACGGTGGGGTATTAGGGGTGGTCTTCGGTCCTGATTGGACTTGAGATACCTGGTACGACTAGGCCCTGGTTCGGGTCGTGTCAATATTTATTCGGACCAACAACAGGTTTTGCAGCGAAAGGTGGGCAAGAGTCCCACTCTACTCTGCTATGTGATTTTCCAGCAAAAGCTCGCTCCCAGGTACAGATGGTGTTGTACACCTGGTGGGACCCAATAGTCCTTGAAGCTTTTACTTCTTTAGGATGCAATTTCACTTGGTTCATAAACTTGAAGTTGTGCAAGAACCTGGGAAAAGATTGTAACTCATGGTTCTAGCAAGTCAGACAGATAAAACTGCAAGATTGACCAGACTGGCATCAATTCCTTCAGTTGAATCTGTTAAAATAGGAGTAGGAACAGGAATAACATATAGAATCCTACACATAAAAAGATTGTAATGTAGTGTCCAATTTGGAAAAGGATTGGAATGTTAGTGTCTATAAATAGTCTCGTGAAAGAATGTACATACACAATTCAATAATATTCTTCTTCTTTATTTCTCACAGAATCAACACGTCTTGGCTTCTTGATGAAAGACTTTTTGATTTCACCTCCTACGTTAATAACCACACCGTTCATAAAGGAGTAAATTGATATGGGGACATAATGCACCATTTCGCCAACATGTTGGTAAAGTAGAAATTCATAGTGCAAAGTGAGGTCCACTTTGCTCGAGAGTAGGACCACAAGGCAACAAGACAACAAGAGAAACACTCCTTGGCCAATTTCAGTTACCAGCCTGTCCAAGACCTACCAAGGTTACAGTTCGGCATGAGTTCTCCTTACAACACGAAAACTTCAATGCCCAGGAGAGTAGAAGATTCCATCAAATCTCATAGCTTAGATGGAAAATTAAGCACGGCCAGCTCCTACTGACAATGCATTTTATCCAGAGATGATTACACAATGCCACAATAACCTTCAGTATAAGCATGTCAACATGGCTAAGAGGCTTACGATTTCAACAAGTAATTTTTGGCTTTCCTGTAACCTTCTCTTTTCAAATCCACAAGTCAGAGGATAGTGAATTCTGCACCAGAAACCTATTTGCTGATAACACCACTTTACAATTAACAGTGATCCAAAATTCCTGTATACCGATGATATACCTAGAAATTCTCTAAAACAGTTCCGGAAAGCTAATAAGTGCACCATCATTCTAATCTGAAGGCATTTGAACTATGGCTGGAAACAATTGATATTACTTCAAAATCACAGGTATGCTAACTATGTATTACAAGAAAGGTTAGAAAGAGATTTCTCTATGGATCTTCAGAAAAATCATACAGCAATAGTGGAACGATAAGCTAAGGTCTGCAAAATTACAACGATACGCATAACGCAGAGCAACTATTCACCTCATATGTCATGTTCCTCCAAGATGGTGCCCATTGTTCTTCAATTATCTTCCTCATAAGTTGGGGATCAGTTGTTGGCGGCATCCTAATATCAAATCCTGCCTCAGCTTCAGAGGGTTGCATGTTCATCACAAATCCCTATGCAAGAAAATTAGGAGGCCTTCATAAATCATAAGGCACAATTGAAGACAACGATAAGCACAACATAGACTACAAGGAAACAAGCTCATTACACCATAAGCCAATGTTACCTAATATAGTAGAAAGCTGTTAACAGGAGCGGGTTCATGATTCGTTACCTAACCTAAAAAGTTAATTCCCAATTGGCAGGTCTCTGACATGATTTGAATTGATTAACAGGCACGTGGGTTGATTGAAAGTCATGTGAGCAGAGGTGACGCTTCATCACTCTCTATCAATATGAACAAAGGGAAATGCAAAGGGAGGGAGTGAAGAATCAATAGGAAAATCTTATTTTCTCTCAATCTACCTCTCTACATCTTCTTCATCGTCTATTCTCTTCTTTCTTATCTTCTTCTTGTTACCTTCATTCTACCATTATAGGTCATTGGAACTCATGGTTATGGAGCTATTCTTTTGTTAATTCAATTGTAACCTTTCAGTTGAATCAATAAAGAGTTCCATCCCAGTCCAAATCCTTCTTCTTTATAGTATTTCATTGCATCTTTACAAGCAAATTACAGTTTCTTTAGATCATAGCTCAATATACTTTAAGAACCTTGGGGCATAAACACTTTTAACTTTTTAGGCTAAAGAAAATTTGAAAGACCAATCAGCTAGAAAGTATTATTGGTATCACATATTTCTCGAGTTGAACTAACTAATGGTAAAGCTGCTGTGATGTCACCAGGAGGTTACGGGTTGAAGGCTGCATACAATAGACCCTTGTAGTCCAGCCCTTCCCCTTCCTGGATCCGGCACATAGCGGGAGCTATAATGCACCGGGCTGCCCTTCTTGCCCTTTATATTTATCAAGTTAAATAGAAAAGAGAAACAATATATTTAAAAAACCTGAATTACTACAGTACCATCTCCCAGGTTACAGTAGGTTCCTGTTATAAATCTAGTCAAGGTAGAGGACCCATGTGACAATATGTCAAATTACATTTGGAACCCCAGAAATTCCATTAGGGTGAAGCTCAGAGTTATGTTATTTTCTTTTTGTTAGCTATTTAGTAATAGCACTCTGGAATCTCCCTTTTCTATTCTCTTTTTGTTCTTTGTTACCGAAATTGATGAACAATCTGATTATTAGTTGCTTTTATTGATCAATACAACAGTTAGTTTGTTACAGGCTCCGTTCAACAGAATCAACTACTGCTGGACGAGAAATACTCTTAACTTAAAAGAGTGAGATCAATTGAAAACTCACTGTTGGGGAAGGAGTTCCAGCCTTGAGAAACACTGGGTTCACCGAAATGACCTCAGAATTAGCAGCCAGTCCAGCCTTAACTATATCAAACTTAGACTCCCTAAACTTTGTAATAACTTCAATACTCTTCATCAAATTCTCCATAGCAGTATTATCATACAATTTAGAGCCATGTCCAGGCGTTCCAACAGCCTTAATCACCATATGCCAAGGTGTCCTATCCGCATAGAACACTCTAAACTCATCATTAGTCGAAGCCTGCCCTTCATCCATCATAAACCCAACATTTAACTCTTCAAATTCTTTCAACTCCACAAACTTCTCCATCCCATCAAACCCGCCAACCTCTTCATCAGGCACATACACAACATGAACATTTCTCAAAGGTACAAAATCAGGATCAGAGCTTTGAATCACTTTGATTGCTTCCAAATACTGCATGCCTATGCACTTATCATCCTGCGCTCCACGTGCAAAGATTTTTCCATCGGAAGTCATGTGAGCAGAAAAAGGCGGGTGGGTCCATTTGTCAGGCTCGGCAGGGACGGAATCAAGATGGGAGTTGAAGAGAATGGAGGGAAGTGAAGGGTTTGAACCTGGCCAGGTTAACAGGAGGAGGGGGTTAGTAGGGGTGAGGTGGATGACTTTGGAGTGGAGATTTGGGATTGAATTGGCGAAGTTGGTGAGATAGTTGATGGCAGGAGTGTAGTTTGGGTTAGGATGGGCAGTGTTGATTCTAAGGTATTGTTGGAAACGGGAAATGGGAGTGTCTGATTCGTTGTTTGATTCGGAGAGTGAGAATGAGAAGAGGAGGAAGAAGAGGATTGGGAGACGTTGGAGGTGATTGAACATAGTGAAGAGCCCCTCCAGAGAGTGTTGCCGGAACTGTTTCACAGGAGAGCTTTCGTGGATTGGTTTGTTTTGGGTAAGTTAAGGGTTTGTTTGGAAAGCCAATCTGTCTAATTATTAGATAATTATTACCAATCTAGTAATTACGTGGACCTCTCTCTGTTTGTCATAATGTAATTGTAGTGCAATTAACCATGTACTGTTTGGTTGTAATCATGATTATATTAAATTTTTAAATAAAAGTAAATTATTAAAAAACTAAAAATTACTAATATTTGACAACAACTTTTATAAATGATATTAAATTAAATATTTAAGACAAATAGGCGCTTATATATATAAAAATAAATATATATTATCTTTTGAAAATATATTAATTAATAATATATGTTCTTAACTAATATTATAAAAATATAATTAATTTATATTTTTTAACTTAGTATATCTTAATTAAATTAATCATAAAAACTAAAAATACATGATTTTTAAGAACATCGTGCAAAAATCGCCCTTTCTTTCCATCAGTACGGGCTTTAAAGGCACAACTCACTAGACGAAGTCACAGAGACAGAGCTATCGTAAAACTGTTGATCTCGACTGTACCTTCATTTCGGAACCAAGTCGGGAAACCATAAAATTTCTTGTATTATCTAAGTAGAGTCTG